>NC_052626.1:78686678-78989709 GCF_016161935.1 Mauremys reevesii
TAGGAATCCTTCATACAGAATGAAGAAAAACCTATCTATATTAACCCAAAGGGCCCAGTGCTAATATTTCAATTAATTTGTATGCAATAAGTTTTTAAGGACTTTAAAATAGTATCTTATCTGGACAGTAAAAAGGCAAGCTTGTTCCATCGACTGTTGTAATGAGGATCCATGGCAAAGGATAAGACATTAACAGTGCTGTGAAAGGATATACAAGCACTGCACCAGTAAGGAAATGGTTAAGCAGCCTCATCCTGCCACACCTTCATAACTTTACTTTATTGTTTGGGAAAGAAGGGATTGGCAGGAACAGGGCCGGCTCTAGGCACCAGCAAACCAAGCACATGCTTGGGGTGGCACATTTTCAGGGGCGGCACATTTTCAGGGCTGGCATTCCAGCCATCTTCCCTCCCCCCCCACCCCTTCGGACGGCAAAAGCCTAGAGCCAGCCCTGGCAGCAGCAGTGTGTCGTGCGTGGGAGGCGCTCTGGGTTCACACCACGGGGGAGCAGCACCTGCACCTTGTGACTGGGCCGGGCAGGCTCTGAGTGGGGGACACTCAGGCTGAGGGCCGCCCCCCGGGACACACGGAGCCGCCTGCAGGTGCCACAGAGTGGCCGCCCCCCAGCACCGCAGCCAGGGCTGGGCGAAGCGGCCCAAGCCGCCCAGGGGCTGAGACAGGGTGGCCAGAAGCAGCAGCAGTGGGGCCATAGAGAGCGGGGCGCTGCCGTGCGGGGCCCGCGTCCCACTCTCTGGGGCTCCGCTCCCTCTGGGGCTACCCTGCCCTTGCTCCTTAGCCCCCTGCCAGAGTAGTCCCCCTGGCTCTGCCCTCCCAAGTCCTGGCTGGTCCTGGATGCAGGAGCCCTGGCTGGAGGGACCCTAGGGTCAGGCGCGGCCTGGGAGCCTTGCTGCTTACCCCGACCCTGCCAGTGCCAGACCAGCTGGAGGCGAGGGGGGAGTGGGCAGAGTCAGTACTGGTTGGGGGGAGCCCAGGACTGGGGTGACAGGGGGGCAGGTGGGGGAGGGGACTGGTGGGAGGGGGTTGAGAGCCCAGGTCTGGGGTGGGGGGCAGCCAAAATTTTTTTTGCTTGGGGCGGCAAAAAACCTAGAGCTGGCCCTGGGTAGGAAGTGATCCAGGGAAGCAGCAATATCACACTTTTGGGTGGAGGGTATTAGTGCCTACTGCTGGGCCCTGGATCAGAACCCATATTCTCTGCCTGATGGGTTCCCTTAGCAACCTCTAGGAGGTGCAGAAAGCCTATCTCCGGTATGGAGAAGCTAGGTGAAAGAAGGTTTTGGAGACAAGAGTCAAGCCCCTAAAACTTTGACCCAGAGGAGGGCTAAAGGGCCACACGTAACCAACAGCACTATGCAGTTTCTGGATTGTTTATATATGTCCAAAGGGGTGGACATAAATATGTGACTTGAATGGAGGGCCAAGTCATGAGAGGGGCCAGCAAAGTCAAAGTGCCTGTCAAAAAGTGATGCCAGCAAAGATGAGAGCCTGCTATGTCCCATATCTGACCACAAGGGGGCACTTTCAGTGAGTGCCCTTCACAAATATGTATTTCTCAACACGTCTTGTGTCTCAAAGAAACATATTGTTATTGGTCAGTATTATCACAGAGAAGAAACTCAGCAGTTATGGAGACTGGGTTCATTTCCTTCACAGAATTAACTGGAGTTTGGACCTGCAAACCCCATGTGGATTTATGTGGCTGGCTGGCTTATTAACCTTGTCATTGCCCCTGAGAGAGCAGGACTGCAGGTGCCGAATTAAACTCAGACTTGCTGAGATGCTCACAATGAAATGCAGTAGGAATTACAACCTAAAGAAAATGGACATAGGCCAGGACCATCCTTGAGGGGAACCTATGTCTCCAAACTGGCTCCCCGCTTCTGCCACAGTTGGCACCTCTGACCCCCTTGTGGCCTTCTTGAGACCCCCATTCAGGTAGTGGGCCGCTACTCATCACTTTTCTCAATGTTCTTTTTTCAGAGCTCTTCTCCCTCCACACCAGGATTTTAGGCTGCAATTCACTGTGATTGTTGTTTAGTTCAGCACTGGCAGTTCTATTCTCTCAGGGACAATGACAAGGTTAATCAGCCAGCAGCTTCATAATGCAAAGTATTTATTCAGAACAAAAGTATTACAGAGGAAACAAATCATGAAACAATAAACAGTTTACTGCACAAGTTTACCTGGTAATACCTCGCTACAATTTAGTACATGTAGTGGGTCTCAGATCTTTAAAGTTCCATCTTCACCTCTTGGTCATAGTGTCATATCAGTTCTTGGATCGAGTCAGAGTAACTGCTCCTCAATATCAGGCTGGCACTTTCTACAGTTCTCATCTTTGTTTGGGTGGCCTTCTTTAATCAGGTCAAACCAGTATATGCAATTTCTCCCAGGGTGGTAAAGCTCCTCTCCAGACTTGTCTGTCTGCTTAGGGATTTGCATTAATTATTCCCAGTGATTGATTTAGGTCCCCCTCTCCAACGTGGTACAGTAATTTTTAGTTCCTACAGCCCTCCTTCCCACTCTCCATCCCATATAACACTTACAAGATACACAACAGTTATGAAGCGGAGACATTGGTTTTCGAATGTTCTGTGATTCCATTGCTCAATACATAGGTTGATAGTCTTGCATAATATATTCATGCTTATGTGACATCCCCTCCTCACCCTTGCATTGCTAATCCTATTTCCAAAAGAAATTAACCCTTCACAGCCACAGGTAACAGTACAAGGAGGGAGGCAAAATTGAGTCCCACTTTTTTTTTAAATTAAAATAAATCAGAACTTTCCTAGTTCTCTAGAGCTTCCTCTTTTCACCAATGGAGTCATGCTGCCATGGTTTCACCTATTGTTACTTCACCCAAATCCCTTCTTAGAAGATGGAAGTTTTCACAGAAGAGATCACAGACATCAAAGTTCATCTTGATTCAATCACTGTTAACTTTGTTGTGGAATACCTGCAGGGACTGAAGGTAGGGTGATGCATGGAGAAGGTTTGCCCTCTTTTCCCTTTTTTGTTTAATATTTGAAACTATTGTGAAATGATAGTAATCTCTTGCCTCATTGAAGACATTGGCATCATGAAGTCATATTCATGTTTTGCTAAAACTAACGGTACATATTCATTTTCATAATTTTCAGGGGCATCCCTTGAGTTCACACACACATGACTGTGTGTTAAAAGGACTGTAACACATCAGGTACCCGATTATCACTTGCTCCTACATGTTACCTTAGCATATGCATATTTTACTTTTACATTAGCACATTGCTTCATGTTTTGCCCCAGCTTGATTGACATTCAGCATACTAAATTACCTCCGTTCTTGAATATCTTTAACTGATTATAGCCTTGAGACACTTCTGATAAATGGCTGTGTTTTAATTTTCAGAAGCAAACATTCTGATAATCAAAGGAACCTTCTGTTTATACTCTCCTTGTTTGGCAGCATCACTAAACTGCTTTTAAATTAGGCTGGGAGCATTTAAAATTTATAGGCTTATAAATACTATTATCTATTTTCATGTTTGAAGTTACAAATCCTTTTTATTCCATGTCACTTATTTTGTTTTAAACTTACCCAAATTTACATATCCTCTGATAGGCCTCTATTCCAAAACAATCACGGTTTGTGGAAATCCCTTATACACACACACACACACACACTTCTGAAGGAGACCTAATTAGGACAGTCAGAGTCAGCTAGCAAACTGTTATGAGTCATAAATCACTTTTCTCTAGATGAGGTGATAAGAAGACCATATAAAATAATAGATTGGTATGTTCTCTAAAGGTTTTTAAATACGTCAACCTTCTAGCTCTGAGAGTCAGACTAGGTTTTAGGGACATACTCGGTAAATTAGCTTGGAATGTTATTGGAGGCACAAAAGATTCTAGCATACAACTATTTCAGTGATTAGAATTAACCAAAAATCAAAGGTGTCTGAATATGAAAGTAGGCCGTCTCCTTTTTATTGGTTAAGGCAGGGGACTTGGTGCCAGGAGTTCTGGGTTCTAGTCTTTGCTTAGAAGTTAGTGGGATTCTGTTTACTCCATTCTAGGTAGTGTTGTTGTTGTTAGAGTATAGCCCCATTGTAAGTGAACACTACAGTTGGAATGTTGTACCATTTCTGCCCTTTACCCTTTAAATAAGAACAAACAATGGATCTGGCTGGAAACCGGAATCCCCATTGTGCAGCAATTCAATTTAAAAAAAAAATGTTCCTAAACAGAATGAAAAATAGATGTTTGAAATTTCCTGTGGAACAGGAATTCCAAAATTGTGTTTTGAAAAAGTAAAAATATTTGCTTCATCCCTTAAAAATAATATTCTGAGACCTTTTGGCCTTCCCCAAACCTTAGCAGCCTGCCAGATAAGGAGCTGAGCACTTTGAGAAGCATGGAGTCCTAGAATTGCTGGGAAGCCAGGAGATTGGAAACTCAGAGAGCTCCAGCTCTGGGACAGTTTTCCTGGCAAGCTGACCTGGAAGACTGGGGACTCTAGTTTTCTGGGTAGCCATGAGTTTGGGAGCTTGGGATTCAGGACTCCCTGGCAGCTCACCTGGGAGCATAGGCTGCTGAGGACCCAGGAGCTGGCTACCAGGCTCCCAGCTGCCCATCAGCCCATAAGGCAAGCTGCAGAGAATATGGGTGAGCAAGCTGGCAGGAAACCAGGTAGGTTTCAGATGGAAACCTGACTGATTTCCACTCGAGTTTTGTCAAAATTGACACATTATCACAGAACATTTCAATTTTGAATAATCTGCATTTTCCGACAGAAAAATGTGCTGTTGGAAATTTCCAACCAACTCTAATAAATAGCATCAAACTGAAGCCAGATGTGGTTTGTATCCTCCCCCCACCTTTCAGGTATTCTGCTTAGAGCTGTAATAAGACAAACATAAAGATATATTATAACACCTTCAGCCTCACCTAGAAAAGTAGAGCAGCATAAAGGAAAACAGTTTCTCTTTGGTCTTTCCATCTTTCCCTGTAAGCTTGAACAATGAGATACTAAGTTAAAGACAGGCAGATGACACAAAGGAATCTGATGGCTAAAAACATATCAATCCTGTGAGATTAATAAAACTGGTAGCACTGAAATTTTACCTCGAGGCATCTAGATAGACTTATGTGTAGTGCTGGGGAGGAGCCGGTGGTCGTGGTACATGTAGGTACCAATGACATAGGGAAGGGTAGGAGAGATGTCCTGGAAGCCAAATTTAGGCTGCTAGGGAAGAGACTGAAATCCAGGACCTCTATGGTGGCATTTTCAGAAATGCTCCCAGTTCCACGCGCAGGGCCAGGTAGGCAGGCAGAGCTTCAGAGTCTCAATGCATGGATGAGATGATGGTGTAGAGAGGAGGGGTTCACATTCATTAGGAACTGGGGAAACTTCTGGGATGGGGGGAGCCTATACAGGAGAGATGGGCTCCACCTAAACCAAAGTGGAACCAGACTGCTGGCACTAAACATTAAAAAGGTTGTAGAGCAGTTTTTAAACTAGGAGATGGGGGAAAGCCGACTGCCGCAGAGGAGCGTGTGGATCGGACACAGACTTCTCTTAGGGGAGAGTCTGATGATAGAGAATCTCCAGGTTATAGTCAGGAGCAGAGGAATGAGAAGTATAATGTAAGGGCCGGATCAGATGATAAACAGTCACATAAAAAAGAATCTGGCACATCAGAAAAAGGTAGGCTAAAAAACAGGGACAAGTTTTTAAAGTGCTTGTACACAAATGCCAGAAGTCTAAATAATAAGATGGGTGAACTAGAGTGCCTTGTGATAAAGGAGGATATAGATATAATAGGCATCACAGAAACCTGGTGGACTGAGAGCAATCAATGGGACACAATCATTCCGGGGTACAAAATATATCGGAAGGACAGGACAGGCCATGCAGGGGGAGGAGTGTCACTATATGTTAAAGAAAGTGTAGATTCAAATGAAGTAAAAATCTTAAGCGAATCCACAGGTTCCATAGAGTCTCTTTGGATAGAAATTTCATGCTCTAGTAAAAATATAACAGTAGGGATCTATTATCGACCACCTGACCAGGACAGTAATAGTGATGATGAAATGCTAAGGGAAATTAGAGAGGCTATCAAAATTAAGAACCCAATAATAGTGGGGGATTTCAATTATCCCCATATTGACTGGGAACATTTCACTTCAGGACGAAATGCAGAGATAAAATTTCTCGATACTTTAAATGACTGCTTCATGGAGCAGCTGGTACGGGAACCCACAAGGGGAGAGGCGACTCTAGATTTAATACTGAGTGGAGCGCAGGAGCTGGTCCAAGAGGTAACTATAGCAGGACCGCTTGGAAATAGTGACCATAATACAATAGCATTCAACATCCCTGTGGTGGGAAGAACATCTCAACTGCCCAACACTGTGGCCTTTAATTTCAAAAGAGGGAACTATACAAAAATGAGGGGGTTAGACAGACAAAAGTTAAAAGGTACAGTGACTAAAGTGAAATCCCTGCAAGTTGCGTGGGCCCTTTTTAAAGACACCATAATAGAGGCCCAACTTCAATGTATACCCCAAATTAAGAAAAACAGTAAAAGAACTAAAAAAGAGCCACCGTGGCTTAACAACCATGTAAAAGAAGCAGTGAGAGATAAAAAGACTTCCTTTAAAAAATGGAAGTCAAATCCTAGTGAGGCAAATAGAAAGGAGCACAAACATTGCCAACTTAAGTGCAAGAGTGTCATAAGAAAAGCCAAAGAGGAGTTTGAAGAACGGCTAGCCAAAAACTCCAAAGGTAATAACAAAATGTTTTTTAAGTACATCAGAAGCAGGAAGCCTGCTAAACAACCAGTGGGGCCCCTTGACGATGAAAATACAAAAGGAGCGCTTAAAGATGATAAAGTCATTGCGGAGAAACTAAATGGATTCTTTGCTTCAGTCTTCACAGCTGAGGATGTTAGGGAGATTCCCAAACCTGAGCTGGCTTTTGTAGGTGACAAATCTGAGGAACTGTCACAGATTGAAGTGTCACTAGAGGAGGTTTTGGAATTGATAAACTCAACATTAACAAGTCACCGGGACCAGATGGCATTCACCCAAGAGTTCTGAAAGAACTCAAATGTGAAGTTGCGGAACTATTAACTAAGGTTTGTAACCTGTCCTTTAAATCGGCTTCGGTACCCAATGACTGGAAGTTAGCTAATGTAACGCCAATATTTAAAAAGGGCTCTAGGGGTGATCCTGGCAATTACAGACCGGTAAGTCTAACGTCGGTACCGGGCAAATTAGTTCAAACAATAGTAAAGAATAAAATTGTCAGACACATAGAAAAACATAAACTCTTGAGCAATAGTCAACATGGTTTCTGAAAAGGGAAATCATGTCTTACTAATCTATTAGAGTTCTTTGAAGGGGTCAACAAACATGTGGACAAGGGGGATCCGGTGGACATAGTGTACTTAGATTTCCTTAAAGCCTTTGACAAGGTCCCTCACCAAAGGCTCTTACGTAAATTAAGCTGTCATGGGATAAAAGGAAAGGTCCTTTCATGGATTGAGAACTGGTTAAAGGACAGGGAACAAAGGGTAGGAATTAATGGTAAATTCTCAGAATGGAGAGGGGTGACTAGTGGTGTTCCCCAAGGGTCAGTCCTGGGACCAATCCTATTCAATTTATTCATAAATGATCTGGAGAAAGGGGTAAACAGTGATGTGGCAAAGTTTGCAGATGATACTAAACTACTCAAGATAGTTAAGACCAAAGCAGATTGTGAAGAACTTCAAAAAGATCTCACAAAACTAAGTGATTGGGCAACAAAATGGCAAATGAAATTTAATGTGGATAAATGTAAAGTAATGCACATTGGAAAAAATAACCCCAACTATACATACAACATGATGGGGGCTAATTTAGCTACAACGAGTCAGGAAAAAGATCTTGGAGTTATCGTGGATAGTTCTCTAAAGATGTCCACGCAGTGTGCAGAGGTGGTCAAAAAAGCAAACAGGATGTTAGGAATAATTAAAAAGGGGATAGAGAATAAGACTGAGAATATATTATTGCCCTTATATAAGTCCATGGTACGCCCACATCTCGAATACTGTGTACAGATGTGGTCTTCTCACCTCAAAAAAGATATTCTAGCACTAGAAAAGGTTCAGAAAAGAGCAACTAAAATGATTAGGGGTTTAGAGAGGGTCCCATATGAGGAAAGATTAAAGAGGCTAGGACTCTTCAGTTTGAAAAAGAGAAGACTAAGGGGGGGACATGATAGAGGTATATAAAATTATGAGTGATGTTGAGAAAGTGGATAAGGAAAAGTTATTTACTCATTCCCATAATACAAGAACTAAGGGTCACCAAATGAAATTAATAGGCAGCAGGTTTAAAACAAATAAAAGGAAGTTCTTCTTCACGCAGCGCACAGTCAACTTGTGGAACTCCTTACCTGAGGAGGTTGTGAAGGCTAGGACTATAACAATGTTTAAAAGGGGACTGGATAAATTCATGGTGGCTAAGTCCATAAATGGCTATTAGCCAGGATGGGTAAGAATGGTGTCCCTAGCCTCTGTTCGTCAGAGGATGGAGATGGATGGCAGGAGAGAGATCACTTGATCATTGCCTGTTAGGTTCACTCCCTCAGGGGCACCTGGCATTGGCCACTGTCGGTAGACAGATACTGGGCTAGATGGACCTTTGGTCTGACCCGGTACGGCCTTTCTTATGTTCTTATGTTCTTACCTCTGCAGATTACAGCGCAAAGAATACTCCAAATTCCAAGTCCGATCTGACCAATGGGCAGTAAACATGGTAGGTCTTAAATTTTGCTACTTTCAAAGCATATGCACAATTGTCACATTATCCTATGCCCCTGTCTTAGTGTCTGAAGGTTTAATGTTCAGGTCAGCTAACCTTTGGCACTTTATACATCACCTTCCATCTATGGATTGAAAAGTAATCTACATACATTAAGAAGCTGAGCCTCACAATAACTCTGAGGTTCTGTAGCTCAGTTACTAGAGCTGTGCAAAACGTGGTGGTTTCACTAACCAGAGATTCATGCAGACATTTGTTCAGTTTAAACCAGTTTAAACCATTTCACATGATTTCTCTGCTAATCATGAACAATGCCACATTCATATGAACCCTTATTGAATCTTTAGACAATCCTGGTCTGAGTTATTAGTTTGTAGCACAAATGACATGATTTGGGGGTTTCATTGAGTTGTACTGGGAGTTGTGCTGGGTGATTTAACCTATATGATTCTATGGTTAAACTGAGACACAGAAGTTATGTGAGTTCCCCAGGGTCACACAATGAGTGAATGCCAGATTCAGGATTACAACCCCGGTGATCTGTCTCCGACAACACAGCCCCTGAGAGAACTATCAAAGAAAAAATATCTCAGTAGACTCATAAACTTTAAGGTCAGATGGGACCATTGTGATCATCTAGTCTGATCTCACCCAGTGCTGAACTAGACCCCTAACTTCTGACTGAGTTACTGGAGTCCTTGAATCATGGTTTAAAGACTTCAAGTTACAGAGAATTCACCATTTACACTAGTTTAAACCAACCAAGGTCAATAATAAAAATGTTAAATAAGATTGGTCCCAAAACTGATCCCTCAGGAACTCCACTAGTGAACTCCCTCCAACCTGATAGTTTACCTTTCAGTATGACCCACTGTAGTTGCCCCTTTAACCAATTCCTTATCCACCTTTCAATTCTCATATTAATCCCCATCTTCTCCAATTTAACTAATAATTTCCCATGTGAAATTGTATCTAATGCTTTACTGAATCCAGGTAGATTAGATCTACTGCATTTCCTTTGTCTAAAAAATCATTTATCTTCTCAAAGGAGGAGATCAGGTTGGTCTGGCACGATCTACCTTTTGTAAAACCATGTGTATTTTATCCCCATTACTGTTCACCTCTGTGTCCTTAATTCTTTCTCTTTCAAAATTTCTTCCAAGACCATGCATACAGCTGAGGCCAAATTAACAAGCCTGTAGCTTCCTATTTCACCTTTTTTTCCATTCTTAAAAATAGGAACTATATTAGCAATTCTTGAGTCATATGGTACAACCCAGGAGTTTGAAATTTATTAAAAATCCTTGCTATTGGGCTTGCAATTTCATGTGCCAGTTCCTTTAATATTCTAGGATGGAGATTATCTGGGCCCTCTGATTTAGACCCATTAAGCTTTTGAATTTGACTTCCACCTTGAATGTGGTAGTTTCTACCTTCATATCCTTAGTGTCATTAGCCACCCTGCCACTACCCCTAAATTCTTCATTAACTTCATTAAAAACTGAGGCAAAGTATTTGTTTAGGTGTTGGGCCATGCCTAGCTAATCTTTAATCTCTACCCTATGCACAGTGTTTAGAGGTCCCACTTCTTATTTCCTTGTTTTCTTCCTATTTATAGGGCTATAGAATCTTTTATTATTGGTTTTAATTCTCTTTGCAAGGTCCAACTGTGCTTGGCTTTTGGCAGTTCTCACTTTATTCCTACACTTTCTGACCTCCAAGAGGTAGCTTTCCTTGCTGATCCCTCCCATCTTCCTTGTAAGTATTCTGCTTTCTTTCATCACCTGTTTGAGATGCTTGATCATCCATCTTGGTTTGCAACCCTTCCCTATGATATTTTTCCCCTTGCTTGGGATGCAGGCTTCAGATAATTTCTGCAACTGTGACTTAAAATAATTCCAAGCATCCTCCACATTCAGATCCTTGAGTTCTTTGGTTCAGTCCACATCCCTAAGTAATTCCCTTAATTTTTTAAAGTTAGCTCTTTTGAAATCAAAGACTCTTGTTGCAGATCTATTTTTGTTTATCCTTCCATTTAATTTCGACTAAATTAGCTCATGATCACTTGAACCAAGGTTGTCTTCTACAACCAGTTTTTATGAGGTCTTCACTGCTCACCAATACCAAATCTAAAATGGCATCACCTCTTGTTGGTTCAGCAACTATTTGGTGAATAAATCTGTCAGCTATCACATCCAGGAAAATCTGGAGCCTACTATTATGAGTAGCACTTGTCTTCCATTCTATATCTGGGAAGTTAAAGTTTCCCATAATCACACAATTCCCTGTAGCATTTATTTCATTTTAAAAACATTACAGAGGTCTCTATCCATATCCCAATTGGATGCTGGTGGTCTGTAACACGCCTCAAGCACTGTATCAGGAACCTCTAGTAGCTTTCTTCCCCAAAGTGATTTTGGCCCAAACAGACTCCGTTTTATCCATTCGATCTCTTCTAATTTCATTACAGTCTACCTCATCATTTATATACCATGATACTCCACCACCTTTGCCTTTATTTCTGTCTTTCCTGAACAGCACATACCCTTTGGTACCTGTACTGTAGTCATGACTACTACTACACTGTATGTCTGTTATCTCTTTAATACCTGGTTTCACTTACTGAACCAGTAGCGCTAGTTCTTCCATTTTATTACACAGGCTCCTTGCATATGTGTACAAACATCTTACCTATTGCTGCTTGGCTTTGCTCACATTCCTTGCCTGAATCAGTAAAGTCATTCTACTGCCAGTATCACCTATCTGACTGGTATCAACACTATCCTTCCTCTTAATGTCCATTCTCCATTGCTGTATCCATTCTTATTTGATTTCCTCCCTCTCAGTGTTAAAATTAGGCATGGAGATTACATGAGCCTCTCCCAACAGTCTCTTCTGAGTTCCTAGTTTAAAGCTCTTTTAATGAGTTGTTCCAACTTCCATCCCAGAAGTCTATTTCCCTCCCTACTCAGGTGGAGTCCATCCCGTGAGAACTGTCCACTGTTCATGAATGCCTCCCAGTAGTCAAACATCCTAAAACTTTCCTTATAGCACCACTGCCTAAGCTATCTATTGATCACATAATCTTGTCTCAGCTTTGTTCTCCTCCTCTAGGGACACCTGAACCACCATTTCCTTAAGCATCTTCCCCAGCCTGGCATAGTCTCCCTTGATATGTTTCGGTAAGAATCTAGCTATGTCATTTGTTCCCACATGGAGGACAATCAGTGGATTCTTTCCTGCTCCCATTAGGATCCTCTTCAGCCTCAGGCCCACATCCTGTATCTTAGCTCCCAGCAGATCACACACCTTTTTGTTCTCCAGATCAGTTCTGGTGACAGGCCTATCTGTTGTTCTTAGTAGGAAGTCCCCAATTACATAGACCAGCTTTTTCTAATAAAGGTGTATTCCATATTTTCTTTCTTCTGTTCTTTCTGGCTGTCAGTTCTCATGTCTTTTATTTTCCCTTACAATCTTCTGCAAGTCATTCTGTATCCTCCTGCACATTGAACTATGGGTATTTCCATTGGCTCTTCCCCTCTTCTTACAGAACTAGCTGCTCTTCTCTTCTGGGCTCCAGACATTTAATAACACATTGCATGCATCCACCACACTTCTTTTTCTTCCATAGATCCTTACAAAGCTGAGTAAGCCCATTTTTACTGACAGTGGTAGTGTAACTAAAGCACAGAAATAAAGTGACTAGCACAAGGTCACAGAGCAAGTTAGTGATTGAGTTGGAACAGAACCCAGGATCCCTGGTTCTCAAACGTGTATAATCCAGTAGGTTGTGCCTTGCAGCAAGGCTTCTGATATAAAGAAAGGATTCAGCACATGCCTTTCAAGGATATAATTCAAAGCAGACAATAGTATGGAACTACTGAATACAGAATTACAGAGATGGAAGGGAGAAAAATTATTGGGTCTTCTAGTCTGTCTTTCAGCAAGTACAGGATTGTTCCCGGTGCATTTCTCAGTGCTTTGCCCAGTCTGGCTTTAACTGCTGATCTTCTGAAATGGCAAACAAATGAAATGACCAAAATATGGGTCTCATATTTGTGGTGTACTCACATCTCACCAACGCAGTCCTTTTTAGCACTGAATTTCAATGCCACTCGGGATACCTTAGCATTCCCCTGTTCAAACACAAACCACTATCCACACTGGCTGGAATGAGTATATTCAGCTGATAAACTAAAACCCCACATACCTCATACCAGGAATTGGAAATGGCTGCTAGCTTTGCTGCATGCTGTCATGTGGTGGTGTTGCTGTTGTTGACAGATGATACCTTCTATTACATCCTTTGATCCCAGCTTCTATCCCTTGCAGCTAAAAACAACTGCAACAAAACAACAAGCAACCACCTCCCCACCCCCACCCCACTCCACCCCCCACCAAAACCCCACAAAAAACCCACTAATTCTGATTTACTAGTATCAGCCACGAACACACTTTGAGAAATAATTCTGTCTCTTTCTAAAGACCTTTACATGCATTTACATCTTCAATGATACCCAAGGTCAGATGACTCTCTGCAGGCTGCTCCTTGACAGTCTTTTTTTCCAGCAATTCTGACAGCTGAGTGGAGAGCAGAGATGCTCAGCCCTCACAACTGTAATTTGAAGTGTTAATTGGGAAACACCTCGGTGACCTTGGGATCCCTTGTCTCCCACAATTTGTGACAGTATGGCCCAAAGCAATCTCCGTGGAAGCAGATTAGAGGGTAGAATGGGGAAAAAGCAATGGAGCGCTTAACAATATGCTCATCTTTTACCAGCAGTTTGACTTACATTTGCATGAAGGAAATAATAAATGAGATGTAGCCGTGCTGATAATGCCAATAAACTAAGGGCTAGATCTTACCCTTTGCAAAAGGTGGGCTTGCCAAGTGACAAGGTTGCAGCTAATATCTGTGGATTCTTTTGGGTTGCCCACAGATCACAGCTCATCCCACCCGTCTGTGCCCACTTCAAATAGTTCATACCTGTGAGTCACCTGCTTCATCCTCCATCTGTAATAAAGGCGTGACACACAGGAGTGCTAGTAAGAGCTTGTAACCATGCCTTACTGGGTCATAACTAAGAATGCCAAATTCAGGACAAACTGCTGAGAAACAGGGCAAACAGCCCAAAATTGGTGGTTATTCTTTTATGAGATATACCAAACCAGCCACAAAAATAAACTCCTGTTTCACCACACTGGCCAACAAGAAAACATAAAGGCAGTTTCCTCAGGCATTCCAGTTCTTATATCACCACCCAAACCACTGGACTCAGAGATGAGTGGTTCTTTACAACCTGTTTCATCAAATAATAGGTTCTTCTGATCCCAAAGGACCAGCCACACACCCAGGTCAATATAAAACTTAGATCTTACCCAACAATCACACTGATGCCAATCCTTTAGTATCTAAAATCTAAAGGGTTATTTATAAAAAGAAAGAAAGAAAAAGGTGAGAATTAAAATTGGTTAAAGGAAACAATTACATACAGTAATGGCAAAGTTCTTGGTTCAGGTTTGTAGCAGTGATAGAATAAACTGCTGGCAAGACTCTGGAATACATCCACAGCTTGGATGGGTGATTCAGTCCATTGTTCAGAGCTTCAGTTTGTAGCAAAGTTCCTCCAAACGTAAGAGTCAGGATTGAAGACAAATTGGATGTGTTTCCAGGGCCTTTTATAGCTTTTGCCATGTGGAGGGCATCCTATTGTTCTTACTATGGGAAATTACAGCTACAATATGGAGTTTGGAGTCACATGGGCAAGTCACATATCCATGCATTTCACCTAATCACAGCAGGAAATTTCATTAAGTGTAGGTAGGTGTCTCCCATGGTCCACATGTTCCTTTGATGGGCAACTCAATTTGAATAGTCCCTCCAAGATGTGCTGGCTAATTACTTCACAGGCATCTTTATTTCCTGCCACTGGTCACCTGACATGGGTCCGGGATGCAAAAGGGGATATGGTTAAACTAGATATATTGTGGCTTTCCCTGGTTTTTTGCATCTTCTTGCTCCACCCTTGCACATGCATGCAAGGGCCAGCTATCCTTTTAACTCTAAATCAGCATGCTAAGCAATGTTGGATTAGACAAGATTCCATCAGAGCTGCATGACAGTAATTCAAGAAGGAGTCTTTAGTAACTCATGGCAAGATCTCACACTAAAGAAATGAGACTCAGAAGTTTTGAAAAGAGCCCCAGTACCTTCCCTGAGAAGAAGATCAGGATACGTGAAAACAGGGCAACCCTTGTTCTGGCAGCTCAGTTTCTCATACTCAAAGTTTTGCTCAAATAATTCCACTATAAAAATCCTCCCCATAGCCCTTCAGCTTTGAAAAGTTTCCCCATTGATAGAGATGACTAAATCCTGATAAGGTTGGTGGTTTTGTTTTGTTTGGATAAGTGACTGTGTATTCAGGTGCTTATGCAATTCTTGTGAGCCTGTGTGCTTCAGATTTTCTCATGATAAGCTTTATTGTGAGATTTCACATGTCCTATTTCAGCAATAGACAGTGTGGCAAAGATCCTCCTCTCCTCTAGTAGGTCCTGCGCTTATTGGCGGATTTCCTCCCCTCAGTGGTCTTCCCCTTGGATGAAACCCACAGTCTGGATCAACTTCTCCTATGTCTGATTAGGAGTAGCGAGGCTTGGGGGGAACCCAGGCCCACCCTCTACTCCGGGTTCCAGCCCAGGGCCCTGTGAATTGTAGCAGTCTCTAAAGTGCTACTTGTAACCGCTGATTGACCACTACAGCTCCCTGGGCTACTTCCCCATAACCTCCTTCAAATACCTTCTTTATCCTCACCATAGGATCCTCCTGGTGTCTGATACAGCTTGATTGTATGGTGTTTCCTCAATCCTCCAGTAGTACACCCTCTCAGTTCTTAGTTCCTTGTGTCTCTGACTCCCAGCTCCTCATTCACACTTCCTTCCTCTGGCTCCTCTCCCTTGACTGGAGTGAGCTCCCCTTTTTATACCAGGTGCCCTGATTAGCCTGCCCTGATTGGCTGCAGGTGCTCCAATCACTGTAGCTCTCTCCTGTGCCTTCTAGAAAATTCTTAATTGGCCCCAGGTGCCTTGATTATCCTGGAGCAACTGCCATTTTGGTTCCCATGGTACTAGAGATTTGCTTAGCCTGGGGCTAACATACCTGTTCCTCAGTACTTTCCTGTAGCCATCCGGCCTTGCTCCATCACAACAGATATTCTATGAAAACATCCTTTCCTGTGATATGGTGTCACTTATGTCTCCAGTCCTGTCAGGGACAAAAAAGTACAGAGAGAAGACACTATGAAAAATAACAAATTTTTACAAAACTACAGAATAGTGACATCCAGGTTCAGTTTGAAAGTCGGATGAAGGTCAAGATCAAGTTTACTCACTATGGACAAGTCCTGGTCCCATTAAAATGTATAGGAATTTTGCCGTTAAGTTCAATGGAACAATGGCTATTGCTTCTATCACCACTGAGCCAATGTTACTCAGTGATTTTGAGCAGGAGAGATTTTTCTTAGGAGAAAAATATTCTAAACTAAATAATGTATAGCTCAAACCCATGTTCAAGTTGCTCCCTGAGTACAGACTCATTCCTGCCTGGAGGTAGAAGAAGTTGTATTAGAAGAACTAATTAACGTTACAGAAGCCACTCAACTTTCTGTGGTTCTACTTGCATCCAGGGCATTTGGTGTGGAGCAGCTAACAGAACTATAAAATCTAGCAGGGCTATCAATTTTTCATATCACTGTCTGTTGATCTCTTTAGTTCTGTACTGTGAGACACACTCAGTTTCCATCCACAACATCATCTCTTTTGAAGGTTATTTATTGAAGGTAATGCCAGCTCATTCTTCAGAATATGATGTGTTGGTTTTTTTCACCTCTGCGTTAACCAATACATATTACACGTTTTGGGCTCAGAAAGTATGCAGTTTTGTCTAATAGTTAAAAACAGTGGGTGAAATCCTGACTTATTGAAATCCAAGATTTCACATACTAGCTCCAATTCTGCCCTCAGTTCTGCACTTCCATTGACTTCAACTGATGGACTTGAGCTCTTCTTTTTTATTTACCAAGACCATATTTTCTTCTGCTGGGGTTTTATTAGCTAAACTTGGGAACTAAGAATCCCAATTATTAACTCCTATCCAAATGGAAGGCAGTGTCCCCCAAAGTCTGACTACTTTAATGTTATTAAGCATAAAATGAAATGCCCGCTTTTGCAAAACACATTGCACATGTGACAGGGCTTTGAGTTGCTGTGCCATTACCTTTGTGCTGAGAAACCCATTATGAAGTCTCACAAGGTCTTGTTAGTGAAATTAACAAAATAAGAGAAAAAGAATGACTAATTCAGAAAGACAATTTGGTCTACCATTATATAAATGAAGGTAGTGACAATTCACAATGTGGACTCAGATACCCATTCAGAAATTGTCAGTTTTGCACATTAGTGAATAATGGAATGAACACAATAAACACACACGTGGGATGATGCGTTGCAAAATGTAGTTTGTTCAATTATTCTGACAATTGGGGGGAATTTACTAGAATCACTTCATCATATATTAGTAAATATTTTATAGTATAATTTATGAAAATAATAATGCCTTACAAGTACTGCAAAATCACACTACAGTACTCAGCCATCAGATATTTAATGAGAAGCAGGGAATATACCCAGGTACTTAGAGTGTAAATTATAAAGCCTGCAGATTAGTAAAGTGCAGGCTCTACTATGTAATTTTTAGACTGTCAGACTGAAGTTTATAGTGGAATCAGATTCAAATCTAAGCTTCTGCAAAGTTTTATAGATTGTTTAGATTAAAGGTGTGAAATCTTGACCCTACTGAAGTCACTAGGAAAACTCCCATTGTCTTCCATGGTTCATGATTTCAACCAAGGTTCTGTTTCAGCCATGGTAGACTTAGGGCCAAGCTATGAAGTTTTCATCTACATTTTTCCAGATTTTGGTAGGATTCAGGTATCAGATGGAGTACTCAGTCTAAGACTATTTAGAATAAATACGCTCCATTCACATGTATTTGAAACATCGCCCTTCCTTTATCGGATGGAATCACATATTTGGTCAAATCTGTGGGATCATGTTATCTTCTTGTGGCTAAAGCTCTAGAGGCAAAATAAACTACCCAGGCATGATTCTCTCATCATTTATACTGGGTTTTGACTTGTGTCCTCACCACCATTCCCATGTACTGAGATGGCAGGTGTTTATACCGTATATATTTATATATACATTTAAGCCTACAATATCCAGTGATATTCTCATTTCCCCTTTCATTCCAGCAATCTTAACTTAAAACTAAAATAAAAAACCTTTATATATATTTCATTGCTGGAATGAAAGGGGAAATGAGAATATCACTGGATATTGTAGGCTTAAATGTCAGAGAATATGGCCAAATTATTTGCAGAGATTTGTTAATTTATTTTATATGATGGAACTAAGGTGTTTGCAAAGTGAACCACACATAAAGTAGTGAAAATAACTAACTTCCTTTGTTCTTTCATTGGAATGAGGATTAGATCAGATACACAATGTATTATTTTGCTGCAAACAACTATGCAGGCTTTTTGAAACAAAGCAACTTTATACACGGGGAAAGCATTCTTTATGTGAGTAATTTATCAAGACAAAATGAAAATAGAATAAAAAATAGCCTCCTAGCATTTTATTCTTTTATTGCTCTTTATCTGACAGAGAAAACTCTCTCTGCATAATAACTATTTGAAATAGAACCTTTTACTATGCAATGTTATTTTAATTCACTTTTTATAGAAATTCAAATAGGTTTGGAAAATGAAGGTACTGTACTATCTTTGGAACCATGATTATCTAGGCAGAAACTGTGGCAGAACTATGCAAGCTGCTACTTTATAAAGGAAAATGCCTCCCTTTTGCAGCTCATTTGTTAAATTCTTTGCTGCCCCTGGTATTGTGCTGCATTAGGGCCCAGGTTCAGCAAAGCTCTTAAACACATGCTTTAAAGTCAATGGAACTTAATTATCTACTTAAGCTTAAGGGCTTTGCTGAAACAATGCCTTGGTGACTGCTTACCTGAAGACCAGGAAAATTGGGTTCCTAAATATCAGAAACAACACAGAGACAGAGGAAGAGAATGGCCAATCTATGAAGAAGAGTGGAATTAGAGCCCCATATCTTAAGAAAATGAAAACTTAAAAGTTTATGACCAGTTTAATATGTAAAGCTAAGCTAATACATGTTTAACTCTTTTAATTATTCTTCATGAGCCAATCCCTCCAGGTCTCTGGTCACTCCAATTACTCCAGCCACATAAGTTTAGATGCTTCTATCAGAAGTTTATTTGAATCTCTTGGGTCTGCGAGGTTGGGCTGGAGATCACAAGAGGAAATACTCTCATTTGAGAAGGAAAGACCACAAAAAACTATTTTTCCAATGTATTTTTACACTTCTGCTTCTGGTGCCAGCCATATCACAAAGCTGAGTTAAGTTATGGAAACAATTTTAAAAAGAGTTCAGCTCTGGTTCAGCCTAAATTTTGGATGAAGATTCTTATTTTACTTGAACTCGTTAATCTAGCCTTAGTTTAAAATAATTTCTGACAAAGTGATAAGACAGCTGCTTCTCCAATTCATTGTCTACTACAGGAACTCATGTAAAACAAAAATGGACCTAAGCCATGCATTTTGGAGCAAGATCTAAATTTCAAGAAGTTCATAACCAGTGATTTGGTTTGGATTCATGTTCTAGCCTTGCATCACAGACTTTAGATACAGATCCAAACTTCCCCTAAGTTAGAGGGATCGCAAAGTTTATATCTGGTTCAGATCAAACTTTAACATTATTTTAATATCCCATAATTCAGATACTCAAGCAGCCCTACTCTATGCACCCTTTATTTTAATTTGTTTTAGGAGACATCAGGGAGTCAGTTTCTTGAAGGTTTTGTAACAAGTAGTTGATATAACATAGCATAGCTGGTAGCTCTCTGGGTTGATACTATGGCTTAGGTTAAGACTTCATTTTTTTCAGTGCTAACTAGTTCAAAACAGGACTTAATAGATAAAATTACATCAATTTCAGAAGAGGTTTCCAAACAACCATAACCATTTATTTTAGACTTTCTATTTAGCAGAAATGAAATTGTGCCACTTTTTTTTAAACACTCTGGGAAGGCCAGATCTGGCAGCCTCTGTGAAAGATTCCATCTGTTTTCTCCCAGCAGAGCTTTGCTTCATCCAACTGCATTTTATATTAGGAAATTACTGTGTTTTCTTTTCAATACATTTGCTTGCTTAGATTTCTGCTTCTTCAGCACAGAAGTGTTGCTCTTTCCATTTCTGCTATGTGAGGTGTTTACCATTTCCTTTGTTTTGCGCTTTTTCTTTGTTCTTGGTTTACATGATTGCATTTCACTTGAGCTAACTGAAGACTCTCTTGTTTTAGAATACAATAATGGGCCCCAATCTTGCATAACATATCCTAAAACTCACATTAGCATCAGAGTGCAAGGCATGTTGGGTCATCACCCCTGATTAGGTGTTTTTTAAAGTGGGTTTAGGAAGTAGAGAAAAACCACGTACAAATATTGGGTGAGGGAGATAATGGATTGCTGACAGACAGAATGGAAGAGTAAAAAGTAGGATAGGGAAACATGTCAACTTTCTTTCCTTCCAGTGACTGCATTGGAAATTGTTTTAAGTGGGTAAAGTTAAAAAACTATTTAAAATACCTCCATAATTCAGCTTTAAGGTAAACTACTTGAATTAATTACTGATTAGACAAAGATTCAGCCAGCATTGCTCAAAAAACAAATTGACTTTGTATTAATCAGCCAAAATTATTAGTAAGCAAAATAATTACTAATCATATGCAGCAAAGTGTCTGCAAACTACCCACCTCAAGAGGGCAGCTCAGTCTGAAAAGTGAGTCGACCTGGCAGTTGCTAAGAAGGAAGAATGGCCACTTGGGAAGCTGGGAGACTATAAGGATTTAGCAGTTGCAATCCTACTGTAGCCCCCACCAGCAAAGCTGCTATGGAATCCAGGTACAGATACTTAAATTTCCTGTGTGTAAAGCCTGCCTGCCTTATTTCCCTGCACCATGAATCTACTTTTCAGCACAGGGAGCTGAATTCAGAAAGAGTGACTCCAGCTCTGACTGTAATTTCATCTCATGAAATATGCTTCTTTTTCTGATTATTTTTTTTTAAAGAAAACATATATTTTAAAGGAAAGGAGTAAAAATCAGCAGCACAGCCACTGGCAGAAAACAAATGTAATTGGCATATTCAAGCCAGCTGGTCCTCCATTCACATTTTGTATCCCAGCCTAGTCCTAAATCACCAAAGCAAGGAACATGAGTATGATCCATCCAGCACTAAATTTCCCCACTGTATCACAGTTACAGAGTAGAACAGCACTGAATAATTTTGTTCTTACCCTCTGAGTAAAATCACAAAGATCAATGCCCCCTAGGGTTTCTCAGTTTTTTGCTGACGGCATAGTGGCCTAGCAGTTGCACATTTGTCCAGTAATTCCATCTATCTCCCTCCTGGTTAAATACATGGCCAAACAATTTTTCTTCCAACCCTCTCTGGCCGGGCATGTTTTCACACAGTGACCTAAAACACAGATACCTCACACAGTGAGTGGATACAGTCAAATTCATTATTCAGTTCCAGATGGCACTAAAAGAAACTTCCAAGCGTGTGGTACTAAGAACATTGTTATTTCTTATGGCTTAAATCGGGAATTAAAGGATATAACTTCAAAAGGAAGGCCTCCAATTTTATTGTAACTTAGTGCTGCCTTTGGATTGCGGAGACAGATCAGAGGACTTGGGTCAGGTTCTGCTCTCAGTTATACTTGTGCAATTATTATTTATTTATTTATCATCCCAGCAGCTTCAATGGAGTTGCCAAGGTGTAAGGGCTTGATTTTTATTTCCACTGAAGCCAATGAGAACATTTCCATTAATTTCAATAGAGGTAGGGTTGGGGCATAGCCCAGGGCAGAAGTTTTAGTCCTTATTCCTGTAACTAACTGATTTGATACATGGTTCACAGGAAACAACCCAGAACTGTGAGCTCTCATGGTAAAAGGCAAGAATAGCAAATTCTGAAAGCACTTTGTAAACATAAGTGTATATATTGTACATTGTGTGGCTTTGTTTGCCTGTTGCATAAACGAATAATCAGTGGCTTTCTTATTAGAAAGGTAAAGACCTCAAGTAGAGAGATGGTTGACATTAACCCTCTGCACTTAGCTAAAAGCCTTGTTGACAATGATTTATTGGATATTACAGGAACCTACTTTTGCTGTTTCCTTCACAGCTAAGAATATGAATGTTCATTCACATCTCAATTATTAATTCATTTGTGATAGAGTCTGTAGTGAATGGTAACGGGTAACAGATCATTGGAGACCACTACACTTATAGACATAAGTATTGTGCCTCATCCATATACAACAATATTGTTTACCAACAAAACAGAACTATACAGATTGTGTTCCCAGAATCACAGCCTGGAGCTCTGGAACTAGAGTTGTTAATTTGACATAGGGCACCAGAGATGGACTCAGGAGACTGATTTCTATTCCAGCCTCTGCTCAAGGACTCTGAACCTCTGGTTTTCCTTTCTGGTTCTTTGTCTTCCTTGTTTATTTAGACTGGAACATTTCAGAACAGGCACTATTTGTCACTATGTGGATATACAGTGCTTAGCACAATGGTCCTCATTCATTTGGAGGTTCTAGGTGACTGCTCTGATACACATAAAAATTCCAATAATTAAGCAAAATATATGTTTGTATAATTGTATGTAAATATACCTTTCATATCTAGGATGGGGCAAACCCACTGGCTAGAGACCAGTCACAGAGAAATTAAATAACCCAGAGGTTGATCTGGTCACGACCTTTGTGGTTGAGAATATGAATGAAATTACTGTGACGGGTTGTGGAAAAAAAAATTAAATGTAAACCTAATTCCAGTTGATAATACCATAACAACCTAAATGTCTTGTAATGATATCTTAGGCAAAGCTTAACTCTAGTAATCTGGAAAAGAAAAAAAGTTTTAAATGTCCAAATTACTTAATCCTGGCCTAAATCTTCCTATTTTCATAAACTTCTCCAGAGCTTTCTCTGAGAGAATCTAAGTCCTTGTAAATTCACCACTCCACCCGCTCTTTAAAACAGTTACTCTCATTTGCTCAGGGAAATGAAATGATACAATGTGACCAAAAATGAGCAAACAGACAGCTGTGTGTAGTCTGATTATATTCCAAAACCCTTGGATCCAGTTCCTGCTCTATCATGCATTCTACTGTGTTCTTCGAGCAGGTAACTCCTGTCTGCTTGCAGTTTTAGTCCACACTGTATATTGTATAAACAGTTTACATCTGATGTTTTGGGATCTCAAAATCATTTCTGAATTGGCTGTCCCATTTGTAGTTTTCAGAGGCAAAAATGCTGCCCAGCTGACTTGCCAGAATCTTCCGGAATTCAAATTAAACGCTGTGAAAGTCTGAAGTCTCTGTAGAGCAAAAATGGTTTCTTGCATTTTTCCCCACTTTGCTTCTCAATAGGATAGATACTTCTATCCCTCGCTGCTCTCTGACAGTTCCAATGAAACTGTGAATTCTAAGCACAGAAAAGTAAATTCAGGAAACTCTACATATCATATTCATGACCTACTGCTTACATGGTGGCCTGGAGATTGCAAAGCAAAAAAAAAAATCTATCAGAGCTCTCAAACTAATGTTGGTTAGAAGATGAAGATGTAGCTGTGATTTAGCCAGGCGCTGAAGAGTCTGATGTGTAAACAGGTAGGTATTTAATTCATGGCAGCATTATACGTTAGCAATTGTTGCATTGCTATTAAATTGCCTGTCACTTCCCTTCCTTAATCAAGGGATAAGTATAATTGAAATATACCATTTTTGTGCTTGATCTTACTGTAACTAGTGGACATCAAACACTAAAATTAATAACTCTTGAAATGCACTATTATCAAATGCTTCCATACACACTGTATGCCAGCATTCCTTGGGAGCGTATGCATGTCCTGAGTAGCAATGTTTGAAATGCTGCCACTCTGTACTGTCCATGGGGAAAACCCCCGAAAAACCTCTGCAATTAAGCCTCATTCAGTGCTCTCAGAATTCCATTATGACCCATTTGCCAAAACCCGAGCAACAGAAATGAAGTGACCTCTTTGTCAGGAAAGGCTAAAAGAAGTAAATCTGGCTTAATAATTATCAAGTACTAGTTAGTAGGAGGAGACACAGTAAATGTCTACAAGAATTTGAGGTATGCAAACACCTGGGAAGTTCTTTAGGGTGGTTTAAGGGTATGATGAATAGTAATGGGATAAAAAGGAGAAAAGAAAAATGTTTCTTGGTTATCAGGAATGTTTCCTATTGTTGAAATCTGCTAGACAGTGGAATAGTCTTTATAGGGAAGTGGTGGACGCCTCATTATGAGACATTTAAAAATACTAGATAAAGCCCTGGAGAATATACTGTAGGGACAATTCTGTAATGGCAGAGAGGGGATGGGGTACATATAACCTAATAAATATAACCATGTAACCATTTAAAAAAAATACTACTTTGGCTCTACGTTAATTCTTAATTATTTAATTTTAAACAGTTTAAAGAATAAAAAAGAATTGAGTATTAATATAACCAAAATTGATTTTATTCCCCCCCTTCCCTGAAGACCTTTAAAGCTGACTACAGAGACAAAAGACCTTTTTATTTCCTGGTAACTGAAGACCACTCTTTTCCACACCTGATCCATTTGTTCACTTGTTCATTCCTTTGACCTGGAACACAGTGGAAGAACTTTTTAAGACAGTGTGACATTCAGGTCGTCTAAAACATTTTAATGTTCTAACTTGTAGAAGAATCAATTGGCCATGAAAAGGCTAATCAGATTGAACTACTTCCACTGCTTTCAACTGACAGGTATGTAAGAGTCATCAGGGCATTTTTTTACCCCCCCCCCCCCAAAAAAAAATCCTGATAGCATCTCCATTTAACCCTGGGCTAGTAAATATCCAGCTTCCTCCAATTATTTTTTTTCACATGACAGCAGCCTTTGGTCTCCAGTGTGACACTCCCCAGGGTTGTGAGGCATCTCACTATCAGCTGCTCTGAGCTTGAGGAAGTCTTGTCTGTGCCTGCAGTGGCTCAGTTCCCTGAAACCACCAACCTCTGGGATTGCAAGTATTACCTTCCAGGCATCTGCAGGCCTTGCTCTCTCTGTGAAGGTTAGCGATAGGCACACTCCAATACCCAAGTTCTCTTAGTGCTCCTTTTAGTGTCCAGCCTCTTACCCACTGAACACTCACAGAATTACCAAGCCTTCTGTTCCTAAAGGAACAGTGCACACCAGCTTATTAGTTATACCTTTCAACCAGGGGAGGCTCCAGACCCCAGCACGCCAAGCGTGTGCTTAGGGCGGCATGCCACGGGGGGCGCTCTGCCGGTCGCCAGGAGGGCGGCAGGCAGCTCCGGTGGACCTCCTGCAGGTGTGCCTGCGGAAGGTCCGTTGGTCCCGCGCGGCTTCGGTGCAGCCGCGGGACCAGCGGACCCTCCGCAGGCACATCTGCGGGAGGTCCACTGGAGCCGCGGGACCGGCGACCGGCAGAGCCCCCCCATGGTATGCCGCCCTGCTTGGGGCGGCGAAATGTCTAGAGCCGCCCCTGCTTTCAACACAACTCTGCTAATCACACAGCACCTAGATATATATATAATGAAAACAAGAATAAGTTTATCAAAAACAGAGATTCAAGTCTTGATGAGTAAGAATATTGTAAACAAACGGTAACATATAAAACAAAATCATAACACCCTTTCTAGAGACTAAACTTAACTAATAAGTTATCCTCCTGTCTAAAGAAGCTTATCTCACTTAAAGTTCTTTCCAGCATTTTCAGCCAGACCTGGCTGAGACCCATCTTTCATTAAGCAAACTTGCTGTCTGTTACTACTTAGGTGAAGGATGACAGAGTGCTTTCCTTATCCCCAAAATATACCAGAACAAACCTTTGATATGCACCTCAAGATAGGGTCCCTCCACACCCTATTGTTTACTTTTACTTTTGTTTCTTTGAAGTTTTCACAATCTTTTGTTAGCATTTGATTCAGCCTGGTGAGTGGATCCCCACTGCGAACTATACAATACTTAATATACAGAGCGGTGGATAAGCCTGAAAGAAAACCTGTTTTTCACCTTCTTGATGACAGATATCTAGACACAGATCTTAAGAACATAATTTTCAATGTATATTCATAACTCCTTATGCAACATCTGTACATGCATTTTACAATGATGTTGATGACCAGTGTGAAACCAACTTTCATTAGAGAACTCTTGTGGTGAACTAGAATGTAAACACCAGACCCAGGAGATCCCTGTAATCCTTATACATCTCTGTGCCCCTTGCCAGTTGGCACTAAGAGGTTCCTGGGTCACATCCCAGTAGGTGTCACTTCTTCTGGCTTCTGTATCTCATGGCATCCCTCCCCAACCTCCCTGTTATATTTTGCTGTGGTGTGCCTGACTTATAGCAAAGACTCACCCAAAGAGGGGTATTATACAATGGACATTGCATAGGAGACAGATTGTAAGTCCTACTCTATTACACTCACTGCCCGCTCTCTCTGTGACAGGTTACTATCTATGGAGTTGCACCAAGTCTGGTTCTGGTTTTTAAAGTACCTTCTACATTTACAACGCTATATCCATTTATTATTATTTATAATTGTTATTAACATGTGGCTATTTTAGTCCTCCACACCACTATTAGAATTAAATCTTGCTTCTTACAATTACGGCACAAATATATTTTAAGCCCTATTGTAACTACAGTGGACTTGATGCACCAATTTAATTATACTTTTATATAAAGCAGAAAAGGGAAGGTATTCACCCTGATTAGCTGCTGCTTTGCTGTTTCCGCAGGCAACACTATTCTGTGACAGATGCTATCTTTAGGATACTTTGCCCTGGAAAACTCAAATCACTCTTTGAATCCTTTGTGGGCAGCAATAGTACTGTACATGACATCAGTGAACTCAGCTCCCCAGAGAAGAGTTGTTAAAAAGAGAAAGATTCTTCCCATGTTTCGGGAAGTTGGGAGAATAAAAACAGTTATACAATTTCTGTGTTTGCGCTTTTGCCCTCATTTATATACAACACTTTCTGATTTGGCAAAAAGATTTGGCAAAATATTTTTTTGGAGGAAATAGTCACAATAGAAATATTCTGCTTTCCTTTTGAAAGCCTAAAATTGGCTTCAGGCTACTCTTGTGTATGTATGTGTCTTTGATTCCATATGATGGGAATGGTGAAACATCTCAATTTACGTTGAAAGCCTTCTGCAGTCTTTTGGGATAAGTAATAAATATTCAATAGAATTACTCAGATCCATGGCCTCAAATAATTGGCTTTTATTGTCATTAAATTGATCCTTGTTCAAAGTAGGGGGAAAAAAGTGTGTTGGTGGGAGAGATTTTAATTTCCAATTCATTTATACTATCTTTAGCCTAAAAACATCATTTTGGTTCACAAGAGAACAATGATTCTGTATGAGTCAATGCTTTGAGGATTTTTTACATCTGTAAATATGATATACAGTAGAAGGGAACACCAGACTATGCAAACCATTGTCATGGTTTGTCTCAAGTAATTACATTACACAGCCTTCTGTTATTGAGTAAATACTGTTCAAAGGTATATAGGCACCATAATGAAATGTAAGTAATTTATTAGAACTGTTGCATGTTTTAATTTAATAATGTTTTGAGGTTATCAATTAACAGGCTCATATAGAATTATTTAATAAAAGATTATCACTCAAAGATTCATACAGCACTATAAGGAGTATGGAAAAAAGTATGTTACCACTCTTTGTGTAAGGTGAAAAGCTGGCACCTGGATCATCCTTCTGTAACTGATGGAATGCCTACAATTTTCATTCCCAATATAACTCCCAAACCTCTTTTCTTTTTAGGATGAGATACAAATAAATTCCTTTTGCGGGAGAAGAATTACTTTCCCAGAGGTTTATTGTTTTCGATATCTTATTTTACCTCATTATTTATGGAATTTCTTTTATGATATAAAAGGATTTCTAATTCAGTTATTAAGAGCACCTGTTGTAATAAGCAATTCCTAATTAGTTAAAAACATTTTTCAATGGGTCCTTAAAACATGTGATAACAAAGATCCCTTGTCAGTTACAAAGTATAATTTGATTATAAGCACCCTCTTATTGATTACCCAAACAAACTTCTGTATGTCCCTTCATTAGTCTCCAGGGTTCTCTGCCTGGATGTCTAGGCTATATTGGAAGGTCAGTGGCAAAGGAGGGTAAAAGATTACAAGCATTCCATTGTTGAGTTAATTTTCCCTTCACCCACTAGGTTCAACTGAAGGACAAAGAACTTTTCAGTTTCAGCAGATTTAGGTCTGTTTGATACACAACATAAAAAGAATGTTGGTTAACATATAAATAAATGATGAGAGTTTAACATATAGAAATAAGAAAAGGTTAATATTTACTAATTATAGAAAGGGTGGCATCTAGGTCTTGAGGATGTTATATAGTAATTACCTTAGAATACTGTTATGCTGTGTGATACCAAGCAAAGTATATGCCACAACTGTTGTTTTAGTGGCTGGAGGTGGGTACTAAGAAAGAGCCTGATGTTTGATTCTGATTACAGTGTTTCAGATGTCTGAAATTGGAACAGCTGCAACAATACGAGGAATGTAGATTGCCTTGTTTCCCATTTGTGGACTGAAGACAGAATCTACAGGGTTCTGGGCAAATGATAAGAAGAATGTTATCCCCATATATATGTAAACACCTTTTATCCCAAAGGAAGCCAAAGCACAACCAATGGGCCACATTCACCCTTACTGCATGGCATCTCCCTATACCAGCCCAGCCTGCTGTGACCAGGCAGATCAGCCTATAGGTAGGCAGGCATTGTTTCCATTCCTTCCTCCATGAGGCATCTATCAAGGGCAGGCAGGCTTGATTTATGCTCAAGAATCCTACAAGGTTCCCAGGAGTAGAGGCTGCAGTGGAGATGTGCTGCAGCCTGGCCCAGTCAGTGCCACTCACTTTGGGGGTTGGAACTGGATGCCTGGGGAGCTACTCCAGCAGGGAGGAGTCTGTTTTGTGCTGCCACAGCCCCTGGGAGCAGACTCTCTGCTACCATAAAACTTCCAGCCAGACCCGTTTTAGCTTCTGCCAGTTTTAGCTTCAAACAGAACAGACTGAAAATGATTTTTTGTTGTTAAAAATTAAAATGGATGATCTGTTTTGGATCAATAAAGTGAAAATAAAATTAACATTTCCTGTAAAATACAAGCAAGCCTGAAACTAAAGCTTTTTTAAGGTTCAAAAACTTTATATTGTTTTTTTTCCCTTCCTCTTTCATTTTCATACAACTCTGCACTTCCTGGTTCCCAATAAGCTGGAAGCAGAAATATTAAAATCTCACCAGAAAGTTTGTCCTTGTGATATTTCTGTCCAGAGGCAGAAAGCACTAGAAATATCACCAAACAACCTATCCAGAATAATTCCTAGCCAAATGTGGCCCCAAGAGTTTCAGGTAGGGTAAATTACATTCCCTCTTCTACAGCTATGCACAGCCACCTGGCATTATGAAGGAAAGAAGTTTTGTAATGCAAGGGCAGGGTTTACAACCCCTGCAAATGCAAAGCACTTCTGTGGCATTGCTCCCGGAGCAGTAGCAAACGTGGAATTAGTGGTGGAGCTAGCCAAGAATCCATATTTGTTCCCATAGTGAGATGGGATATTGAGCCCACAGGGCTACTCTATCCATTAAGCTGAAATAGCCCCCATAGAGGCAAGTAGTCTCCATAGAGATACTGACGCTTGCAGGCAGTGAGGAAGACTCCACCATTCATCTGCCCAGCCTCCAGCCCAGTTACTTGAGCTAGGCACTGGGCTGTGGATTTAACTCATGGTACTTAAACTTATGCATTCATATCCAAAGTGAACCACAGACCTGTGTTAGATTTATCAATTGTGACCATCTATTAAAAGTGGAAGAAATACCCCAACAGGCAAGGAGTGCAGACACAACTTTAAACTTTGCTGTGTTCTTGGCAACAGAGTTTTTATATAGCATTATCTCACTCCTTTGTAAATCTTATTGTCCATAAAACAAAAAGCAAGAGAATCAATTGTCTTCCTGTCAAACACTCTTTAGTAGGGTACCTCACTAGATTGTAGTTATTATTTATTGTTTAGCACACATTGTTCATCGGTATCTTCACATTGTTCTTCAACATCTTCACATTCACTTGCAGTAGCTTAGAATGGGGGGTGGGGGAATAAAAGAAATGCTATAACCAGCTTCTATTTTCTGTATTTTGTGCATATAAAAGTTAAAAATGTAAATACAATTTTAAGAATTGTTTAGAAGTTTTAAGAAGAAATTTTCCCCTTTGTTTCAAGTAAGGGATCAGAGAATTAGATCAGCTGGAATTCCAGTTGACCTGAGCACACGTATTCTGTCCATGAATTAATTTTGAAACAATGTTTTGAGGTACTAGGGAGTTTATTGAACTACATGTCCTTTTAATTATATATATATATATTTTCATTTTCATGCTCCTCTTTGTTCCAGAAAGGCACTTATAATTCAGCAGTGACAGCAGCAATACAAGAACCTGAATAGAATAGAATAAAGCCAGAACTGACTGGAAGCAATTGCAAAGCACTGTGAAGAAGGGCAGGCTAGATTTCCAGTCTAAATTCATCAGCTCAAGATTTCTATATATTTTTTTTTATTCTCTGTATTCATTGTTTACACAAGAGTAAGGGGAGACAGATCTATCTATATATTTCAAATCTATCTGTCTAAGTTCTTAATGCACCTGTCAGTATAGCATCTAGATCATTTTTTGATGCCCATACACATGGTATTCGAAGACAGGATTGAAAAGACAAGTAATAGGAAAGTAACTGAAGACATTCTTCTATCTCCAGTAGCTGAATCTCATTTAGTTCCCATACCTGGCATTGCTGAACAATGGGAAATGTTTTTTTGCTTTTAACATGATCTACTAGTATGGATAACGTGAATACTAAATGCTATATCAATTTTGGTATAGTTTACGATCCTGATAGACTGATACTGTGCACTGCAATGTGCCTTTGAATGTATCTTCATCACCAGTTTTCATTCAAATACTTTAATACTTGTGTTTTATAGCCTTGGAAGGATTAGATTTTTATTTATAAATGTCAGTCAATTTCACCATACACACACACATCAAAGATTTCCATCTATAGTAATTGAAATGTACAGATAAGCTAATAAAAAATGCTGCTTGAGAATGTATTAAAGTTTGATTTCAGGATATTTACTATGTATACTTTGACATGTGATGTTGACAATTTATGTTTTAACAGTTATAAAAGTTTAAATTTCTGAAATTAAAGTCATGAAATTAAATTCATGTCACCACACACCCCATTGTGTGACCCTTCACATAATTTCCCACAACTGTGAACATTTAAAACAATATCTAGGCAAAAATGTTTACAAAAAACCATAGGTATTATCAGTAGAAATTATATACAAAAATCAAATTCTTCCAAACCTAATTTTGTGCTAATGATGGGATTTTCTTATTACAATAATCAATCATTCACATATTAGCTTCAATGGTGGCTCACATACTAGTTTTAAACTCTGAACCAGAAACCCAAAGTTTACCAGATGCTCTATAATAGTTGAAAAAAGACCTTTTAATATTTTCTTGTATTCCATCCAATTGATATTAGCATCTTATTACAGTAGAATGTTATAAATCAAACCAGAACCCGCTAGACTCATTTAAACAATAAAAGTCCCCTAGCTAGTTTCATCTTCTCTGCATGACTATCCCTCACCATTATATGGAGTGTACAAACCTATAGAAAAGAATTATAATATAGTATATGGAGATATACCTATCTTATAGAGCTGGAAAGGACCTTGCAACGTCATCAAGTCCACCCCCCTGCCTTCACTAGCAAGACCAAGTACTGATTTGCCCCAGATCCCTAAGTGGCCCCCTCAGGGGTTGAGCTCACAATCCTGGGTTTAGCAAGTCAATGATCAAAGCACTGAGCTATCCCTACCCTCAATTGAATTGTGAAAGCTAAGATTCAAATCAGTGTCCTTGATTAATGTGCAGCTGTTTTTTCCAGGTTACTTTCCTGTCCAAGCCAGTAGGATCTGCCATAAGTTATCTCTTCAGGAAGTTGTTCTGTGTATAACTTGTGTATACACTGATACGGATAATAGGTATGCAAAATCCTTCTTCCCCTTCCCTCCCCCCCCCCACTTAACTGAGAATTCAATTTCTTCAAAGAAACTACAACACAATTGTACTTCTTAATGTGTCATTGGGGTGGTGCATTTCTAATATATGTTGTCAGGTCCAATTATTACTACTACCATGTGATAGTGTAATTTATACTCTGGATATACTCTTCTTTTGTTTAATAGAAGCTGACACCAACATTGCTACAGCCAACAATGTTTGTGTTTTGAGCATCTCTCAAGCTGCTGCAAAGAACAACACTTATCTATTTGGATTTTTCTTATTTACTCAAGTCTGTGACTGCTTTTTTTTTTTTTTGGTCTTTTAAATATTTTTATGACAAACTTATCTACACTTTGTCAACACCAGTATTCTCATCAACATTATTTTTTTCTTTGTTTTTTAATTATGCAAATGAATCAGACCCTTACATTTAAAAACTTTAATTTTTTTCAGAAGGGTTTTTTTTAAATCAAAACCTATGTATTTAGTTCTATTGATTCTGAGTCTAATTGTGTGCTGGGGAGCTGCTTGGGAGCCTAAGTGGATATATTTTAGTTTATATGCTGAGGGGCTAGAGGAAAGGAATGTAGCAGGAAAAGCAACCAGTAGGAAGGCTTAAAAAGTTGCAAGTTAATACAAGCCATTTCCTACTTTGTATTACACATACTTCCAGTTTCTCAGGACTATTTCTGCCCTGTTATACATGTAGAACTCCCCACTGAATTAAATTCAACTCCCAGTTACACCAAAATAAATCTAGATAACTGCATTGACTTTTTCACTCTTCTATGCATAAAGTTTTAGTTCAACCAGGTTTACATGAATGCAATAAGAGCAGAAGTTAGTCCACAGTTTCTGCTAGAAGTCCAGACTATGATTTGAGAGCTACCTAAAAGATTTGGATGTCCAATTCTCTTCAGAATAAATATGAATTGGTGATCCAAGTCTCATAGCTCAGCCCTAGTTTTTATCTCTCTCTGTTTAGAACGACAGGCAGAAAATGCTAATAAAATTGTCTTGCAAAACAAGCTTTGAAGAAATAAACAACAGTGCTGTATTCTCAACTTGGCTTTTGTAATCTTTTTAATTATTTGATAATAGGTCTTTTTATATGATCAAGCAGTGCGACTGAGTTTCCTGTCTGGGACACAGACTAACATGAGGAAAATGCAAGGAGAAATTAAAAGAGAAAGCCATTTTGGCTTTAACTGCACATTTATTGCAGTTTTGCTCCTCTCTGTCCCACCACAAACTCTGTCTCACCATCCCCCAGCCCTGGTTCCATCACCAACATTCATTCTCTGCTCCTACTCCCATCCCACTGAGTGCTTCTGGAGAAAGTCTCACTAATATACATACTTCTTCCATTACATGTTTATTCTCTCCCCTTTCTCTTTTGTGATATTCCATGCCAATAGCAGTCCCTGACTCATCTTTAGAGTTCAGACTTGTTGACTACCATGCCCACGGTGCAGTCACTCATTTGCAACCTTTGATGTGCTCCCCCCCCCCGCCTCCGCATCTCGCCTTTTCTACACAAAAACTGATTGGCTTTTAAAGAGAAGATCTGCCATGCCCTCCCTTCCTCTCCACTCCTCTTCTGACTTGTCCAGTATCCTTCATCCTCAATCTCCCCTTTTGGCCAAAGCTTGGACCATTGTGCATTATGCTGCATTTGGTCATTATGCTGAATGTTCACTGGCATTTTAAGAGCAATGTCAGCGTTATCTCCCTCCTCCATGAAGGAAAATTATTTATAAATATTTTCAGGCTCATCTCCAGGCAAAAATGAATAAGCCAACCTGTGTTTTGCTGCTCTGTGTCCAAATTCATTGCAGTCCAAATACGGAGAAGGGTTCATTCCATTCAGGACAGTTCCTGGGCTTATCAGACTGAAAGGTTTGTGAAATGTTGAATTTTGACATTTTCTTTTTCCTCTTCTTTATATCAACTTCTGATTCTGTGACAAAGAATAACTGAGAGTTCTTTTCTGCTACAGCTGAACAAGGAACTTTAAGAAAATAGTGTTATCCCTAAAGTCTCTCTCGCCCTCTGTTTTACTGTAGAGCTGGTGACACATTCTGAAAATGTGACATATGACAACAGTGTACAGATTGAGTTAAATATTATTGAATTAAGTTCAATACCTTTGGGGTCCATTGTATTAAAACTGCAATTGAATATGTGTTCTTGTGAGATTGTATGTATCTTCCTGAGAGGAGGTGAGGGATGCTAACTTAATTTCTCTGGCTTTTAGCCCTTTGAAGCCACCCTTGGAGAGGTTAGTCTATACTAGTTCAAATAGGATTCTCCAGGGACCAACAGACAAAGAAAGGATTTTTGGATAAATAGTCAAGTTTTAAACAGGCTTAGGCCCTTCTTCCAGGTACAGCAAATGAACAGGACCTCTGGGGACCCACTTCTTAGGGAAAGGATTTGGCTTACAGAGACTCCATAAGATTGTGTGCTAGTTCTAAACTGAAGCTATTATGATTGTTAGATGAAAGAATTAATAGAGATCAAATTCATTTTTGTCATGATGTTCTTTGTTTACTCACTGATGTCCTTTGTTTACTTACTTTGAATTTTATTCAGCTTGGAAATTAAATAACACTGAGCAGATTCACTTCCTGGTTCTAATGCAGTAAAACAACAGTGCTGGATATGGCTTATTGAAACCAGTGTGCCTACTTAGGCATGTAAGGACTCTTTGCATGAGTGAGGATCACTTTCATGTGTAAGGGTTTGCACAACCTGGACCAATCAGAATTGACTTAAATGGGGTTAACCAGGATTATACCAGTGTAGTTGAAAAAGCAGAATTTGTTCCAAAGTTAGCTTTTGTAACCTCCTACATTTTTCATTAATATTTGAGCTATATTTTGAGTCTCAGCTAAACTGACATGGTGCCTTCCAAAACCTATTAAATTTCAGTGTTGCCCTTTCTCTTTAACACAGAAGGCTCTAAAGCATGGGGTAGGCAACCTATGGTACGTGTGCCGAAGGTGGCACACGAGCTGATTTTCAGTGGCACTCACACTGCCCGGGTCCTGGCCACTGGTCTGGGGGATTCTGCATTTTAATTTAATTTTAAATGAAGCTTCTTAAACATTTTAAAAACCTTATTTACTTTACATACAACAATAGTTTAGTTATATATTATAGACTTATAGAAAGAGACCTTCTAAAAATGTTAAAATGTATTACTGGCACGCGAAACCTTAAATTAGAGTGAATAAATGAAGACTTGGCACAGCACTTGTGAAAGGTTGCCAACCTCTGCTCTAAAGTCTAAGCTTTTACTCTTCTTCTTAGTGTATGCGCAACATGCCTCAGGTGGCATGTGACCAGGATTCGTTACCGAATTTGGTCCATTGGTTGGGTCATTAGCTTCCCTAGCTTGAGCCAAGTACTGATGGGGCGTTCAACATGAATGTTGATCTATGCCCCCCAAACTTTTAATTATTATAATCAAATGTTATTCTTTCATCTAGTGGAGTTATCTAAATTTTAATTACACCTATCTAGATTTAACTTTAATTTAATTAAAGTTAATTTTTAATTAAAACAAGCAAGGAAAAACACTTCTTCTCTTTAAAAAAAAGGGATGATCAAGTTTACATGATGTGTGAGGACATAAATACTGTGTTCTTGTGGGCATTTATTCTTTTGAAAATAATATTAAGAAAACACTGAAATAAAACTAATTATCTCACACTCATTTCAGCCATTAGGATTAAATTAAAGGCTTATATCCTACTAACATATATCCTTCTGACTCCCATTGGTGCCATTGGTAGAAGGTCACATTTCTCTATTGCTAAAAGGTAACAAGTAACCTTGGCATTTTATACGTTCACACAAATCTAATAAGTGTTCTGAGACAATCAAAATCATTTGTGCTGGAGGGACTTCAAATGGGTCATCTAGTCCATCCTCTTTTTATTACAGCCGGTGGGATTTTGTTCAGTCATAAAAACTACCCCTCATGTTATATATGGGTGTAAAGTCTACCATTGCCAAGTTTTCAAAGATTATGACTCTTTGTTAGCAGCTTGGTCTACTATTGGTCTTATAATGTTAATCCTAATTTATAAACCTAAATTTCCACTGCTGTAGCACTTACCCTAATGCTCCTTGTTCTGTCCAAGTTTACTGCTGACAATACTTGAGGCATCCCCTCTTCATGACATCATTTATGGTTTTGTGCACAGTTAGCACGTCTGTCTCTTCAATCTCACCTGATTAGACTATTCCAGTTTCTAGCTACCCCTTTGTCACAGTTCTTATTTTCCAAAACATTACCTCTTTTTGTCATTCTCCTCTGAACTTTTTCCAGTTTGATGATGCATTTTTTTGTAATACGGTGTCCTAAATTGACTTCAATATTTAAAATGACGCATTGTCAGTGTAAATACTAGGCTTGTTTTATGAGGAAACTCCTGTTAACATGCCACATTACGGTATTGGCCTGCTTTTCATCTGCAATCACACATTAAACTCATGGTATTTATCATCCACTGTGACTTCCTGCTCAGTCTCTGTGGTGTTACTGCTAGAGCGGGTCAGAAAATTCCTTCTTATGTGAATCCCTTTTAATTAGAGTTGGGATGCAGGAAATGAGTTCGGATACATAGCTTAAGACAAGGATTTAAGATCAGAACCTAGAATGAGTCAGGGATAGGGCTCAGATTTTGGTGGCACCAATATTTCATGAGTTGTTTTGTGAGAGCTCTTCCATTTTGTTCCACTCTTGAGATTTTGTCTATATCCAAATTCAAGCTAGGAAAATAAAACCCAAACCTCTCATTTTGCAGCTGACCTGGAACACAGTCAACAAGAATTGGTTCAGAATCCAGGGACCCATCATCCCCACTCCACTGATATTGAAGAAGTTCAGATCTGAGGTTAAATTTTTTGTCAGCAACTTTGTTCCATATTTTATGGAAAAGAAAATAATGATAGCATCCTGTTTGTAATGGGGAGGGTGACCTTTTTTTCTTTAGAAAGGGGCCTCACGCCAGTCTCAGAATTTCCATATGAAACATATTCAAAAGTTGTACAATTTTGTGTGAGCAGATTCCTTTTGTACACAGAATTCTATTATTTGCGTAGTTCAACAACTGCACATGTAAAATTTGGAGCTGGTTTGTGGCTCATTAGGAAATTTGGCTCAAATAACTAATTTGGATTAATTGCTTTGATAATTTGTTAGACATACTTGAAAATCATTCTAGTCTTAGCTTGAGGAATGTAGGTATGAGATTTATAGCTTTGAATCCTATTACATTAACAAGAGTTGGATGCATAAGACTCAGCTTGAAGACAACACACCTCACTGTCTATCTCTACAGTGACAGTTTAAAGCAACTGTAGATGGAATTGGACCAAAACTCCTGATATGAAACTCCTCATATTTCCAGGTGATCAAAATTCAGATGTGTACCTGAATTCTGGCTGGGATTTTCAATGGAGGCTAGGGGGTAACCATTTCCTAACCAATGGGAATCAGTCACCTAACTCCTCTAGGCTGCTTTGAAAATCCTAGTTCTTTTGACTTCAGTTCATCTCCAAAAATAAGTTTTTTGGGGATAAAATTTATCCCAGTTGTAACTTTATTGTAGTTTATATAGTCACCATGATTATTATATTTGGCCTTATATTTTTAACCCAGACTTTGACTTGTAGCATAAATTGCTAATGAAAATACTGCCCTTAAAATAATACTTTTAAAGTATATTGATGAATCCATAAGTTATATCCTAAGAATATTGATGTGCCAGCATATCATGGTAAAAGTCAAACAATCAATGACCAAGACTAATTGTAAGCTTCCCTTAAGACACTTTATGTGCTTCTTGCAATGCCAATAGAATGCCTTTTTGCTTATTTGATTTGTTTCCCAGGATTGCTGAAAACATGGCAGGCATTTAAACACATGGTAGCTATTTCCTATCTGAATTGCACATCTAATTCATCATTTTTTTGCAGGAGTAAATTTAAAATCATAGTTGGCTAGTTGATATCTAAATAGTATTATTTCATTACTGTGGCAACTACAATACCTTGCCCTGTGATCTTGTCAACTCTCATAAGCCAAATATGTTCAAGCCTGGGAGGTATTTTGACCTCCAAGAAAAAAAACTAAATTCTTCAGGAAGGTGGTATAAAATCATAATTGACATGGGAATGTTGTCTTTGCTATGGCTGCAGGATTGGGCCTATAGTTTGCCAAAACAACTTTGGAATCTGTATAGCTTGTTTTCCTTCTGATTGTTAACATGGAGGCTGATAAGTGAATTACCCGTGTGGCAGCATGCATCCAAATAGCAAGAATAACACTCCTCATAACAATAAAAATATCAAAGTAATTCCAACTTTTATTTCTTTACACATTTGCTTCATCACTATCCCACATACTTACACTCCTGATGTATTATATGGGATTCAGAAATCTCTGTCTACATAATAAATCTACCTGCCTACCTAGGTTCTTAGATGCAGTTTATCCAGTGAATGGAGTAGACACAAATATTGCACAGACACCATTCAAAAAGTAGCAACATATATGTGTAAGACATTTCATTTGTTTTATGAATGTACATCCATTCGTTTATGAATAAAATAACATTAGTCTATGAAATGCATACATTATCATGAACAGAAGGATGTCAGGTTTGCTCATTGAAATACATGTCTGCCCTAACCTTTTCAGGAACTTGTTGTTCTGTTCAGGTCATTTCCCCTCCGTCCCGCCCCTCAAAAAAATTGTTTTACTATAACAATGATCAGTCATTGATACTGCATTCAGCTAAAACAGGGACAATTTACCCTTCCAGCCATTTTTTTCCTGTGAATCAAAATTGTAAATTTTGCCTGTTTTGGTGCTGAACAATGTAGTGAACTCACATTTAAACACTCTGACTGCACACCGTTTGGTATTGTAAAATTACATATTCACCCATCTGATGCATGCTGTGAATGTGAGCACATTTTCAGCTATACATAAATTCTGATTTTAGTTGTTTTTAATTTGTGTATTCAGCACAACAATAAACAATATTCTAGTGCTAGCAGGAGCTAGGTTGTGACAGCTTAGAGAGAAATACATGGTGGGAAAACTGCCTGCCTTTATGAAATGCTCTTCAAATTTATAAGCCTGAGATACGCCCAATTAAAGTCAATGTCAAAATGAAAAGTACTAGAAAATCTCCATGAATTTGAGACTGTGTAGGAGTGTGAATGTATGAGTGAATAAGATGTTCACCAGAGACTGAATCTTAGAAATAAACAAAATGATCTGCCATTGCACAACATTGATTGGCACAAGAGATACTAAAAGACACAGGGTGAAATTCTGGCTTCATTGTAGTTTATAGAAGTTTGCCCTGACTGTGGTGGAGCTAGAATTTCACCTCTACAGTAGAACATGTCACACCAGAAATATATGAAATGCCCCAAAAGCATTGTATTTACAGGATTTTTTTTATTTGCCTTTGTTAATGGGGCTCTATTTCCCAGCAGAGTTCATTGGAATGTTTTGTTTTACAAAAAATGCCATCTTCATCAAAATCTAAGTATTTCAAAAAAGTATTGATTTCAACAACATTTTATTTAGAAAAAAAGAAAAGGAGCATTTTGATAATGCATTTTTCTAGCTTATGAAAGCAATATCTGGATTTTTTAAGGTGCAAGCAAGTGCAGCTGGTCCCTCAAGAATTTCTGCAAGCTGCCTAAATCAACAATTAGGGTGCGAATTTGCTACTCATATGCAATCTCTTTAGTATCTTAAACTTAGATTGCATTTTTGTTTATTTGGAAGTAATCTGATTTGATCTGTTTGCTGTCCCTTATAATCACTTAAAATCTATCTTTTATAGTTAATACACTTGTTTTGTTGTTGTTGTCTAAAACCAGTGTGTGGAAATCATAATTTTGGGCAGAAAGCTGTGTATATTCCTCTCCACACTGACGGAGGGGGCGAATTTCATGAGCTTATGCTGTACAGTTCCCTGTGCAGCGCAAGATAATATAATTACTCCAGAGTGGGTGTGCGCCTGAGAAGCTAGTAAGTACCCTAGCTGTATAGCCTTCCCATGCAGGGACTGGTCAGAGAGCCTGCCTGCATGTTACTACAGCCGGGTGTGTCCCTACCTGTGTGTATGCTGATTGAAATAGCAAGATTGGAGAGTTTAGCAACTTGTCACAGCAGCACAGTGTGAGAGGGAGCCCAGGCTGGTGGGTCAGGGGCACTCAGTGGTACCCCAGTTCCAGGTGGCACCCTGGGGGGAACTGAAGGGTTAAAATCCATGTGCATTTTATATAACAACCTGGTATATGGATTGTGCCAGCTCTTTTCCAGACCCAAAGTCCAGAGTATGGTCAAGGGATTGGAGGACTAGCAAATAGTGATTAGCTAAGAGAAAGCTAGGGTAAACAGATAATCTTGTTTGGCTAAAATAAGCCTAGTTAGCAAATTGCCAGGTATTGGAGCTGAGAACTAAATAATTGTGTCTTATTCAGAGTTGCGGATTGAACAAAGAAGCCCTGTTTTGGTTGTTAGTTTCTTCTGTAGGGAGACATTTTTTCCACAGATCCAACCTTGAGTTTATGAAAGGTTGGCACATATCAGTATAAGGTATGGCAACCTCCCACCTCCCTTTCCCAGGGACCAATGCCTGCCTTAAGACACAAAGGAGACAATCTTTATTGCCATATACTTTCACTGTTTCTTTGCTTTAACACCTAGGAATGTACCTGTTGGACAATCAAAGGAGTTGCTCCATTCCTATGGACTCAAATCAGAATTCAACATATATATTTAAACTAATAACATTTTAACAAAGTATTAATTAAATGTTAACTTGCTAACTTGAGACCATGGGCGGAGACATTATGTAACCTGTTAACCATTGGCTACTGTGCTATCTTGTCTTGCTGCAAAACCTATCCCGGGGTGTGGAACTGTCTACCCTGTCACTTTCCCCCGCACATGGAAAATCCATATATTCTATTGTAATCAATTGATTGACAGTGTCTTTGAGCCTAATAAGCAAGGTGACACTCCGCCAGCGCTGTGTGTAATAAACTCCTATGCTTGGCCTCTACATGGTGTGGATTTATGTCCTTCAAGAACCCCTCAAAGAGGCCATATCCTGTAACAAGTTACAACAGTGAATGAATGCTGTGCTGGATATGGAAAGGTTGTTTATTTGTTTTCTCTAATAAATATATATGTCCCTAATGTGATCCTCCTAAAATATAATAACTGAACTGAAAAATAATCTCTTTCCCCTAGATCTAAGAAAATTATGAAGAAAAGAGCATGCAATTGTTTTACACTTCCCTTTTAATTCCTGTTCAAAACAATAAGTATATGAAAGAGGCTATCGGTGTGGAAGGCTATGCAGTGTTCTATGTTGATGGGAAAAGATAAAAGGGAAATCAAGTAAAATAAAAAGTAATAGTTAGAAATAACTTGGTGAAATACATGATATTTCTGAAAGATACCCTGGGTTTCCAGAAGCTTATTTACGCTTCTTCAATAGTATTATTTCTTTATATGCCTCCTAGACACAACTACAAAAAGCCTCCTCTCTCAAATATGTGAATCTGTTAAAATGTGTATTAAACAGGGAGGGAAAATCAAAGTCATTGCAGTACAAACCATTAGAAAAGCAAATGAAGCCTTAGCTTTCTTAACAAGGTTCATATAGGACTTGCTTTAAAATATATATATATAATATAATGGCCAATCTTACCTCTAAGGCATTTCCTACCAAGATGTTTACAAAAAGCATCCATCTGATAATGACTAGGCAGGTAGTGAGCGATACTGCTACTGATCAGCTTCTTACAACTTCAGAATGTGCACACATGTAGTCTATGCAAAAGCATGCGCTTTTTACTCGTCCTCTTTCCCATCTTCTATTTATTTGTGTTGCCCATCTATTGTCTTGTCTTTATGATTGTAGAGACTTAGGATCAGAGATTATTTTTTACTTTATGCCTAGCACAACAAGGTCCTGATTTAGCTGGTGCCCTAGTCATGTCCTTAATATAAATAATGAATACTAATAATTGTATAAATTAACTGATATGAAGGGGGAAAGTCACTGTATATTCTGAAGCATCTGTGTAACTTCAAGATGAATGCCTGACAGGAAATATCTTCTAATTCCCTTCAAAATGGCATAGAAACAGAGGCAAGTTGCTGGCACATCAGGAAGAGGGGGAGAGGGAAGCTGCAACCTCAAATTAAGCATTTTAAATTCTACTTATTTTTGATTTAACATGACCTTTAAATTTGTTAATAAAACGACAGCTGCTCTGGTTATGTTGATGTTAGTTTAATATCCCCTATGACAATAAAAAATGGACTCAGGCTCTGGGCTATGTCACTTGCTGATGAATTAGATAAATCTTAAAGTTTATTTTCTCACTGTATACTTAGCTTTTGCAGTTACCCTTAAGACATTAATCTATTGAAAAAGAGATGATATCATCTTTCAGGAGAAACATGTCATAAATATTTTGATAAAGTATTTGTAATCCTCAAAAACAGATGGCTGTTCCATAAAGATTGTCAGCTGAGAAGGTTTTGCTGACAGAATCATATTAAATAACTGCAGTTTGGGGGTGCAGATTGAACCTCACAATCAGATGCATTTTGCTATTAATCAATCACAGCTGGGTGGTTTTCTGGCAGCTGGAGCATGCTGGTCCTAATTTAATTGTCTTGCACCATTTCTGACTAATAAATCCTGGAAAAGATACAATTTGATGGAGAGAATAAAAAGAAATACATAGTAGGCTGGAGGTTGGTGGGGGCAGTGGAAGCTAATAAAATAACATGAGACCATATTCAGAAAGAGAGAGAGAGTGATATTGTTTGGGCCAAAACAAAAGTAGTTTGCCAATAGCTAAACTTATATAAGGTACTATAAATAGCAAAGAATAACCTTTGGATAAGCAAATTTTAATATCTGAGATTGCACCAACTCTTTGAGCTGTCTCATATATATGTTAAAAAGAAAGAGTGACTTTATTGAGCCTTCTGGCCCACAAGGCTCACTACTGAGTTGCTGTGTGGATTCTTGATGAGGAGGAACAAGGCTTCAACGCCAAGAAGTGCGCGTCCCTCCACGTCGACGGGAGCAAGAGGGACTCGGTGCTGACGACGGAGTTCCTCGTCCAGGGCGAGCCCGTCGTTCCCCTAGCTGAGGGCCAGGCCTACCAGCACCTCGGCACGCCGACGGGCTTCCGCGTCCGGCAGACCCCCGAGGACACAATCCGGGAGATCCTGCAGGACGCCGCCAAGATCAACACGTCCCTGCTGACGCCGTGGCAGAAAATCAATGCCCTCAATACCTTCCTGATCCCCCGCATCGCCTTCGTCCTGAGAGGGTCCGCCGTGGCGAAGGTGCCCCTCAACAAAGCAGACAACACCATCCGGCAGCTGGTGAAGAAGTGGCTGGCCCTACCCCAGAGAGCCAGCAACGAGCTCGTCTACATCGCCCACCGGCACGGGGGCGCCAACGTCCCCCGCATGGGAGACCTCTGCGACATCGTGGTCGTCACGCACGCCTTCCGCCTCCTGACGTGCCCGGACGCCACGGTTAAGAACATTGCGACGGCCGCCCTACACGCTGTCATCAAGAGGCGAATCGGCAGACCCCCCTCCGACCAAGATGTGGCCACCTTCCTGAGCGGCTCCCTGGATGGCGAATTCGCCCGGGACGGGGGTGACATCGCCTCGCTGTGGTCCCGCGCCCGCAACGCCACACACCAGCTGGGAAAGCGACTGGGCTGCCGCTGGGTATGGAGCGAGGATCGATGGGAGATGGGAGTCCTGGTACCGCGGATCGAAACAGAGGGCAACACCTTCGTCAACCCCGGAGCCAGAGGCATGTTGGAGAAGTCCCTGAAGGCCGCCGTCCACGCGCTCTACGTGGACAGCCTGAAGAAAAAACCCGACCAGGGCAAGGCCTTCGAGGTGACCAGCAAGTGGGACTCCAGCAACCACTTCCTCCCTGCAGGCAGCTTCACCCGATTCGCCGACTGGCGGTTCATACACCGCGCCCGACTGAACTGCATCCCCCTCAACGGAGCCGTCCACCACGGGAACCGAGACAAGCGCTGCAGGAAGTGCGGGTACGCCCTAGAGACCCTGCCCCATGTCCTATGCAGTTGCAAGCCCCACGCCAGGGCCTGGCAGCTACGCCACAACGCCGTCCAGGACCGTCTGGTAAAGGCCATCGCCCCGCACCTGGGAAAGATCGCCGTCAACCGCACCATCCCCAACACCGACAGCCTGCTGCGCCCGGACATCGTCGTCACAGATGAGGATCGGAAAAAGGTCATCCTCGTCGACGTGACGATCCCGTTTGAAAACAGGACCCTGGCCTTTCGCGAAGCCCGAGCCCGCAAGCTTGAAAAATACGCCCCCTTGGCGGACACCCTGCGGTCAAAGGGCTACGAGGTCTGCACCGACGCCCTGATCGTGGGGGCCCTGGGCGCCTGGGACCTTGCAACGAACGCGTGCTTCGGACCTGTGGGGTGGGCCGTCGCTACGCGCAACTCATGAGACGCCTAATGGTCTCGGACACTATTCGCTGGTCTAGAGACATTTACACGGAGCACATCACCGGCCACCGCCAATACCAGGAGTGAGCGGGCGTGACTCTGTGCATACGAAGGGGGGACGAGACCCGTGGACCCCCCCGTCGGACTCTATCCCCTAAGCCCTGAACCCACCAAACCGTACTCCACCATGTGAGGGTCGTCCTAACCCCATTACTCAGCCCGCTTATCCGTGCCCATGACTATCTGTAACCCGTTTGTATGAGTGATGTACCCTCACTGTTTACTGACTGTATCTTGAACTCACCCACCGTATACCCCGCATTGGGGACATGACAGACTGTGTATATGTATACGCTGCCCAACACCAAAACGCTAACATCCCCCCACAACCTGTATGTTACCCCCAATGACACAATAACTGACGCTTCAAACACTTTGTATCGTTTATTTTAAATATTCTCTAATAAAATTTAAATCTAATGTGGGGGAAGTTTGCAAAATCATTTGTGTCAAATGTAGGTTTTTTCACAATATGCTGAACAGTTGCATTTACTGGACTGGCTGGAAGGGCGCTATAAAGGGCGAAGGTTATTTTCATAGGTGCTGAGCCAGACCCAGACTTTGAAATTTTATTTTTTTGCTGATTCACACAAACTCCATCAAAGACAGTTGGCTTCCCCAGTTCTGTGGCTTGTGTTTTATCTTCCTTTGCAAGCTGATTTTCTTGATGCTGCAAACCAAACTTCTGAAGAAGCTAAATAACATCTAATGTCTTTTTATTAATACTATGTCAGGAAGGAGGAATCAAATCAAAGATATCAAATCCCACTCCAAAGTGATTAGAGAACCAAACAGGTAGCCCTCCACTGATGTCTGTAGTAGTTACACTCCTTTGTGGTTGAAGGCAATTTTTCTCCCAGAGTATTGCCTACCAGCCCAGCAAAATAGGAGACTCATAGCCTCCAATTACATTTTATTGCCTCCCAGGCTTTCTGTTTTCTTAAGACCAAACCTGTAAACTTTTGGGCACCCTAAACTTGCATTTTAAAAGTGGAACTGAGGTGATTAGGATCTCACGCCTTTGGGCTCCTGTTTTCAAAGTCCAGTTAGATCCTGTTACTCTACCAAACACAAGTGCAAATATTCTGGGAGAAATTTATTAACCATACATATTCATAACCAATTATTTTACCTGTTTCATGTGAGCCAGGCCAAGGGGGAATCAATTCTGTGAATGTATTAACATTCCAGTGCCTTAGGCAAGGGTTACAATATTACACGATGGACCTAATCCTGCTCCCATTGAAGTCAATGGGAGTTTAGGCACTGACTTTAATGGTAGCAGCATCTGGCACAATGTTTGCTATTACTGAACTGTTAGAAGAGAAATACAAATACGACATGTTCGCAAAATGTTGCATGCACGCTACAGTTTTAACAAAAATGGAATTAGAACTTACAAGTTGTTTTGTATCATTAAAACGTTGTACAATGTTTTCATTAATTTAGTCAGAAATCAATGTAAACACGCTGAAAATAAATATTCCAGACACATAAAAAAAGTCCTAGCAGTTGAGGAAAGAAATGGACCCAATATTCCCTGCATTGTATTATCAGTTAGTGGGACAGATACAGAAAGACATATGTCAACTTGAGAAGACAGGTTGTTTTGTGTGTCAAACCAGTACTTAGCGTGTCAAGGCCTTGATGCAATCAGTGTCAAGAAAAGCTATTGTCCTTTTTTGCTGTTTAAACTAAGAAGTTGTCAAAGTGATTGTGTCCAGTGTTGATGCCAGGCTCCTCTAATTCTGAATGTTTGTTTGGGAACCCTGCAGATACCCCTGAGGCTTCAGAAGGCTATTCCGTATGGAGATGAAAGGGGAATAAAGTGTATGGTGTGGGAACTGTATCTTTCACTCTTCTGCTAGTTACTTTTTCAGTTACGACCTCACCCTTCCACCCATGTAACACCCATGTTACATGGATGTGTAACTTGTGTCACCATTTCTATCACCACTGAATTGGACCCATGGTCCATATATGACTAGTGAACTATGCTACACTTCAGGCCCTGCATAAATTAAGACCTTTGTAATCATAAGACCATTTACCCGATGCAGTTAATTTAACTATTCCAGGAGGACTGTAAATGACCCAGTTGTTAGGTGTAACAGCAGAATACACAGATTTATGTTCACGTCAGATTCAACATAGCTCTGAGAAGGCATATTGTATTCTTGCATTTTATCTCTGAATTTATTTATTTTTAAGAGCCAATAAATTTAGCACCTCTATTGTTTATCAGAGGTTATGGCTAGTATGAGCTTTGCTCTTGGTTATTGTGACTTGCCTGCTTCCTTGAGATCTCTAGATTGGGAGAACATTGTCTCTTTGAAAGAAGACGATAAGTGAATAATTCTTCTGTTATGATTTTTAAGGTGATTGGGTTTTTTCTCTAATTTCTGATACCTTTTTCATGAAAGACATGCCCTAGGGGGAATCAATAATGTGAACACATTAGCAAGGGTTACAACATTAGACAATGGACCAGATCCTGCTGTCATTGAAGTTTTGGCATTGACTTCAATGGAAGTAGCATCCAGCATGTTTGACAAATACAACACTGTGGTGAGATCAACATGTTGGTATTATATTCCAGACAGAATTAAGAATGACTTCTAGTTTTCTGCTTCTTTTAATGCTTTATTTTGCAATTTATTAGTAGAAAATAAATAAAAAGATCATTAATTGCTATTAAACAGCTGATTCTTAAAGGAAAATAACACACTCTCAGATGCCCAGAATGTCAGTCATAGCTTTGCCCTGATTAAAGGCTGTGCAATGTTGTTCTCTCCAGGAGCATCCCAAGAAGACTCTCACTCTGTGGCCATGTCCACATGGGGACATAGGAAGGTTAAGGTAAAGCAACTAAAGGTGTTAAGTCAATGCCTAGATTCAACTTAACTTTCATGAGTAGCCCACTATAGACAAGCCCTGACAGTCAAAATCTGCCTTCCATTTTCCTCCTGCTTTATGGGAAAAGTACTCTGATCAAGGCTCTACACTCTCCACCCCATACCACCTACTCCTATCCATTTACGCGGGGTGAAGGGATGTAGTAGCTCAATGACAGCTGCCCTCCTCAACACGCTGCTACCTTCAATCTGGGTAGCTGACACCAGGGAATAATGGGGCGTCTTACCACCCTTCACTGCTTTCTGTGCCTCCACAAGCCAAGTCCCAATCTGGACCCAAACAATGGAGGGACAAACACAACCACTGTCCCTTTTCTAATGTAGGTTGTTCCTGAATGAGGTCTTGTGGTCAATAGCTCATCACCACTAATTTTATTCATTCTCTCTCTCTCTCTCTCTCTCACACACACACACACACACACACACACACACACACACACACACAAACTAGATTTGGCCACTGTTAATCATGCTGAATATACCCTATTCCTTAAAACATTTAACTGAGAGCAGTGACAACTTGTGTAAAAAAGAATGACAGAATGTAGCGCAAAATAAATGAGCACTCCAAATATTAGCAATACTTTCTATTGATCATTTTAAACATACTGTCTCCTAAAGACATATTGCAGGTAAAAATGATGAGAACAAGTATATTTCATTCACAAATGGTTCTTCTCCTACTGAAATTCTAACTTTTTGGAGTTTGTCTTTGCTGATAGCTATGAAGACTTCCTGCCAGTGCCTAGACTGTATTATCTCTGCCAATTCTGTTCAATTAGAGTCTTTGCAAGCCTTGTTCATTGATAAAGGGCCATGGATGTTTTCATCCCAGCAAAGGCCACTGCTCCAAGTAAAAGTCCTAAATCTTTACACATTGCACAGCAATTAGAAAATTGCTTTCTTGTTTCCCAGTTTGTGACACTCAGTCAGCCTCTGGTGTATTGCAATTGAAATTGAAATGGTTTCTGCGATCCCCTTTATTTACTTGCTATTCCACCCTTCTGGCATAATTACCCATCGTTACCATAAGGTGGGTGAGGTAATACCCTTTACTGGACCAACTTCTGTTGGTGAGAGAGACAAGCTTTTGAGATACACAGAGTTCTTCTTCCGGTCTGGGAAAGCAACTCCCAGCATCACAGCAAAATGCAAGATGGAACCGATTGTTTAGGATAAGTAGTTACAACATATTGTAAGGGGCAATTCAAGGTAGAGTAGCCCGTTAACACCTCTGCACTCATAGAACAAAAAGAGGGGGTTAGTGGATTACAGATTGTTGTAATAAGCCATAAATCCACTCTGTCTCTTCAGTCCATCACTTTTAGTGTCTAGCAGAGTAATGAATTTAAGCTCCTAGTCTCATCTTTTGATTGCACAGGTTTCCTTTGAGGATGTGGACTGATAGGTCAGATATACAGTGATTGCTTTGTGAAGAGTATTCACCCACAGGTGATAGGGTGTTTGTGTCTTTCATTATTTTCCTGTGTGAGTTCATTTGAGAGCACAGTGATAGGTTTCATCCACGTGTTGTTCTTGGGGCATTTAGATATTACCTTGGCTCTCTAATATCCTGGGACCGACTACAACTGAACTGCATACAATATAGTTGCCATAGACCAGGGGTCGGCAACCTACGGAACGCGAGCCGATTTTTCATGGCACGCGGGGCAGACTGAGCTGCTCATCCCACCGCCACTCTGGGGTTCCTGCTGCTGGCTCCTTGCCAGCCGGGGTCCCGTCTGGTCCCACTCAGCACCTGCTGCTGGCCTGGGGGAAAGAACCCCAGGCTGGTGGCGGGCTGAGACCTCAGCTGGCAAGGAGCCAGCAGCCGAAATCCCAGAGTGGAGACAGGCTGAGCTGCTCAGCCCACCCTTGCTCTGGGGTTTCCACCGCCAGCTCCTGCCAGCCGCAGCCCCACTCAGCACCTGCTGCTGGCCTGGGGGATGGAACCCCAGGCTGGCAGGGGGCTGAGACCCCAGCTGGCAGGAGCTGGTGGTGGAAACCCCAGAGTGGTGGTGGTCAGCCCACTGCTGCTCTGAGGTTCTGGCTGCTGGCCCCTTACCAGTCGGGGTCCCCGCAGCCCCGCTCACCTTGCTTCCGGTTGGAGTTCCAGTGCAGGCCCCCTGCCAGACAGGGTCCAGGCTTCCGGCCCTGCTCAGCCCTACCAGCCGCCAGCTCCACTCACCTCAGCTGCCGATCTGGGGTTCCAGCCATTGACCTCCTGCCAGCCAGTTATCAACTGATAACTCAGAAGCCTGTGTGCAGCTTAAAGTATCTAAATAGGTGCCACCGGACACTGGAAAACTCAGCAAGGAAAAGCAAGGTCAAGGATCACACTAAACTAATAAGATCTGCATTTAAATTTAATTTTAAGTAAAGATTCTGAAATATTTTGAAAATCTTCTTTACTTTACATATAACAGTGGTTTGGTTATATACTATAGACTTATAGAGAGACCTTCTAAAAAACGTTAAAATGTATTACCGGCACACGAAGCCTTAAATTAGAGTGTATACATGAAGACTCGGCACACCACTGCTGAAAGGTTGCCGACCCCTGCCATAGACAGTTGTATGGAATTAACTCTGTCTGTAATTTGCATTTAGTTCACTAGAGACTATTTTTTGTGGGTCACCCATAGCATATATCAGTGCCAGTTAGATTACTAGCTATTGCTAATTCAACTGGTGATATGCCTTTCATAATTTCAATTCCAGCAATGTTAAATTGCGTTACATAGGTCAGCATTACAAAGCTGCCCAAAGGAGAAGGGGCTGAGGATAAAGAAATACTAGAGTAATTTCTCAGTTGAAACTGACTCCCTGCTCACTTGTGCATAAGGACGGCAGAATGGTGGTACTGATCACCACCATTCTGCCGCCCTTACGCACAACGAATAATACCATTCAGCTAGACTGTGATTTGGATTGCACTTTTAACCTCTTACTCAGTCTACCCAGACCTTTAGTACAGCCATGAAGATGTAAGAGGGTCTATACTAGTGATCCCTAATGTTTTTACCTCTCGTCCCCTTTTATTCCTGTCCACGCCTCCCTGCCACCCGGACAAGGTTGGAAGCTGCAGCTGGGAGCAGGGCCATGGGCAGGGCCAGGGGCCGGGGCTGGGGCTGGAGTCACGGCCAGGCCGGGAGCCAGGGGTTGAGGCTGGGGGCGCAGCTGGTGGCAAGTCTGGGGACAGGAGCAGGGCTGGGGCCGGGAGCGGAGTCGCAGCTGGTGACCAAGGCTGGGGGCAGGGCTGAGGTTGCAGACAGGGTCTGGAGCAGAGCAGCAGCTGGGCCACAATCGGGGCCTGAGGCTGGGGATGGGGCTGGGGCTGCAACCAGGGGCGGAGCAACAGCCATGCCAACAGCTGGGGCTGTGGCAGAGTGCAGGGCCAGGCCAGGAGCCAGAGGTCGAGGCCGGGGCTGGAAGTGGAGCCATGGTCAGGAGCTAGGGCTGAGGCTGGGGGTGGGTGGGAGCCAGGGCAGAGCTGGGGGCAGAGTGGGGCTGGGTGGTGCTCCTTCCCTACCTCCCATGGGGGCTGGCCTGGGCCCTGCTGCACCCGACATGAAAGTTCCTGCCCACCTAAGGGGACACATCCCACAATTTGGGGCCCACAGGTCTATACATATTATTACTCTATGCCTGGAGAAAATGAGCTGGGAGGAGCCCTGGATCCCACCAGCCACCACTCGAGAGCCAGCATACCCATAAATAGTTATTTATGGTCTATGTTAGCAATAAGGTATTAATCCTCAGAGCAAGAGGGAAATTGTAGACCTTGGGCCACACTTCTTCCTTTGGCATACTCCTGGTGGTGAAACTGCACTTGCTATGCCCTTCTGTTAAATCTAGACCACTTAGGCCAATGGAACCACTCAACATGGAGCAAGGTGCCATTCAGCATGAGTAAAGGTGGTAAATTCAGGCCTTGAACAATCACAGACCAAAATAAGAATTTAATCATGCACATTACCACATCCTGAACTACCACAAAGTCATAGAAATTAGAGATGGAAAATGCCTACTGTACTAGATCATCCAATGTATGCCACTGCCAGTGCAGGATTGTTCCCTTTAGCACATTTTCCAGTAACTGCCCTGTCTAGTTTGCACCATCCCAAGCCATAGGATTTCAGCCACTTCCCCTGACAGATTGTTTTGTTGCCTAACAAATCTTACTGTCAGGGAGTTTATCCTGATATTCAGCCTAAATGTTCCTTTTCTTAAATGAATCCAATTATTTCTACTTATAACTCATGTCACTCTAAATAATTCTTACCCCTCCTTGTTATGAGTGCCCTTCAAAACTTCATAAACTGTTGCACTGCCTCCTTTTAGTTGTCACTTAGTTAAATTACACATATTTATCTTTGCTAATCTTTTCTAATAAATCACATCCTCCAGCTCCTAGATTGCTTTTGTGGCAAACTAAAATCAAATGCAGAATACCATGCATGGGTCTTACATATATTCCAGAGCTCTAATAACTTAAATATGTTCTGCTTCTTTTGACTTAGAATAAATATGCAAGTATTTCAACAGGGACTGCAATGAATTGGCCAGAGTGGTATAAGGTATTATAATTAGGAATAATGGAATAAAATTAAGCATTAAAATTAAGGAAATTTCAGGCTGAATATCAAGATAAAATGTATTAGTGACAAGATCTATTCTATACCATGGAACAGTGTTCAAACAGAAGTTGCTGGAAACCCTATCACATGAATCATTTAACATTTAAGTGCATAAGCATTAAAGAATTTACTGTATACAATAATTGTGCATTGACTGGGGGGGATATATATATTGACATGGGTCATTTAGGTTTCTCATTTTTGAATTGTATGCCTGAAGATAAATAATTGCAGTATAAAACGCCTTAATCCAGATACCATACCAGAAGTATATCTGGTTTAAATGAAAATGATTTAGCAATATATTTCTTAAGCAAAGAGGCACTTTTTTGGTCTTTATTCTTAAATGATTGGCCAATCAGAACTAGAATTTGGGGATAATAAAACTAAATTAATAATGAAAGAAATCAGATCTTGAATTATAAGTAAATCCTATGAAACAAAAGTGTATTTAGGCTGGATTTAAGGAGGGATATAATACTACAATAGACTCATAAATCACTTGGGGAAGGAAGATATGTATCAGAAGAAATAAATGCCAGTCCATGATCATTGGCTGCGCACACTGTATGAGGTGGTGGACATTTACAGATTTTATTGCCTTTCCACCAAGCAGATGTCTTTATGTTTTCCCAGTTTTTCTTCCGGAATTGTCAGTGGCCAAATTATAACATTATTGTTTACAGAGACTTCCTACTACTAGCACAAGAATACAAGGTTTTACTTAGCCAGCTTGCACCTGGAACAGAGATTTGTGAGTAAATATTTTCACTCTGTGTTCCTGAGCGGATGAGAGAGACTGCTGTTCAGACAAGTAACAATTCATTTAGCCCTTTCTTTTTCGCTTTGTCAAAAGATGACCCAGGTGCCTTCTTTAAGGAAAAAAAACTCATTGAGAAACAGACATCAAATATGAGAATGACACGATAGTCAGGCAACCTCTGATATCATTGATTTTTCATTTTTGTGTGTGGGAAGGAAAATCCCATCCCTTGAGACTTCAAAGTGGACTGGACAAAACTCTAGAAAATATATTGTATACGGAACAATCCTGCAATTAGCAAGGGAACATAGTGGATGAACAATAAGATCTTTTTAATCTCTCTGTGTTTGTTTGTGAGAGTTTGATTTGGAAAGAGGAGACACTTTCTTAAATATTTTCTCTCTGTACTTACAACAATAAAAATATAAAAGACTGATCTGAGCTGTGCATACTTTCCTAGAGAAATTAAATTACAAATTCAACCCTAAAATTCAGGCTAGCTTTTCTGTAAGGTTTACAGAAATTCATGTAAACTTTTGAAGAACCTGGTTTGAGTTTTAAAAGAAACCGGGGCTTCATTTTGAGTGTAACTGGGGCTCTGACTTCAAGCATTCATTAGTTCAATGTAGTTTAAACCTGAAAACATGCAGTTTTGGTTGCTTCACTTCCAGTTGTTGCGTCCATTAAGATCAAAACCAAAAGGGGTGTGAGTCCTATGGAATCTAAATTCAAACTACCATGAACACAAATAAACAAGTTTCATGTAGTTTCACTGTTGATTTTTTGCTTCAGTTATATAATTTGAAAAGGTATTTCTTGGGATGCCTGATTATGCAGAAATCTGTGGGGAGTAATGTAGTCTTCCTCTTTGCTGGATTGCTGGAGATAGAAGTTGGAGCTGCTGGAGCTGAGTGGAGATACTCCAAATCATTCTGCCTATGCAGAATAGACCCAAGCACCATGTCTCAGGAAGCACCGGTGGAATGTTCTAAAAGAGAATACCTCATATTTGCTGTTTGCAAAGGAGCTCAGTGTGCTTCCTCCAGCATATGCAGACACATGTTAGTGCCACAGCCTTGCAGGGCTCTTCCCCTTGGGTCTCCAAAACATCACCAGGTATGCTCATTCCCAGCAACCAAGAGAGTGCTGGACCTTACTTTGTGAGTGAAAAATTGGGAGGTCCATTCTCCCTGCTCCTGCTCTCTTCTTTAATGCACCTGCATAAGGGTACCCAAGATTTTTCCCTAAATGTTTTCTGTGGAGTCTAACATTTGAGTTAGAATGAGTTGGGGGGTGGGCTGCAGGAGAGTGATCTACAGTATTTCAGTATTTGTAACTTTTTGGGAGGGGTGTTTGTTTGTTTCTTTGTTTTTCCTCCAGAGGAAATCAGCGCAAGACCTCAATTCGTATTCAGAGCTTTTCCATCTCAATTTTAAGCCAGAGTGGGCAGTGTACACCCAATGCAGAAGCTGAAGTTTACACGGCATATGGAAGCGGACTGGCACACGAGTGAGGTCTATGGTGAATGCACAGTCATCCAGGATTAGGAGAGAAGATCATATAGTCACAGCTGAAATGTTAATGGGATCTTCATCAATTCAAGATCTTTTTCTAGCATAAAGTATGCATGTTATTACCACTTCCATTAACAGGATTCAGTGTTAACACATCAAGGGGAAAACAGACCCAGAGAGTATTAGCAGACATTATCTTGTATTAGTCTCAAATGAACAGTGACAGATAGAGCTGCCGTATGGGCTTTCTTTCAACAGTTTGCAAATGCTGTGGAGAAGAACACAAATCACATAGAAACAACTATTTCATTAAAATACATAATCAAATGGTGGCTGCATGTTTTATGTGTGTGGGTGCAGTCTGATCTATTGTTTAGTATGGTTAGTCTTTTCTATTGACTCACTGTGTGACCTTGGGCACTGAAAATGTGGTTCTACTCTTAACAGTGTCTCAGTAAAAATAGTCTTGTCTCCCCATGACTTACAGATTAAACGTGCTCAGTTTACAAGTGAAAAGATATTTCTTTTAACTGCTACTCCTGTAAATCCAGCCTTCTGAAAGCCAAGCTGGGTTCTGTTCTTCATATACATTAGAGTAACAGTTACCATCTTGACCACCACATCATGGATTGAACTGGTGACCTCCAGAGCTAAAACACATGAACTTCTACAGCTAGGGTTGCAATAGACTTGCAGCCTAAACCGATTGGAGACAAAGGGGAACATGTAGCATACAATCACCACTGGGTTACAGTGACACCAGTAAAAAGTGCTGCAGAGTAAACTAGGGCCTCAGAGTATCTACAAACACCTGTATAGCAAGAACCGGCTGAAACGAAGTGCAAATGTGTATAGATGTCAATTTATAAAGCCGGAACAGATCAGCATGAATGGAGCAGAGAGTAATACAGCTAGAACAAGACCCCAGAATGCAATTGTAATTGCCCCAGGCATTTTGTTTTTAAATATCATATCACCTCCCTCTGCCCAGCACTTCATTTTGAAACCCTGCCCAGGGAAGTTCAAGGAAGATCATCAGTGGCAACAACAGCATCCTGACAGTCTAAGCCAGGAAGTGGGGAAGCAGCAGGCAGTCAAAGAAAATGCTGCATAGCCAGCAGGATTTGGAGCATATCAGCAGGATAAACAGCTTCCCCAGATAGCACTTAGTGCCCAGGACTGAATACTCCAGCCCTGTGTTTGCAGGGGAATGTGGGAACAGGTCTCTTCCTGTTGCAGGTGCTGAAGGACCAGTCTGTCCCTCAGCATAAAAAAAAAGGTAATAATTGGAGATATACCAACCTCCTAGAACTGGAAGGGACCTTGAAAGGTCATTGAGTCCAGCCCCCTGCCTTCATTAGCAGGACCAATTTTTGCCCCAGATCTTTAAGTGGCCCCCTCAAGGATTGAACTCACAACCCTGGGTTTAGCAGGCCAATGCTCAAACCACTGAGCTATCCCTCCCCCCATATTCAGCAGTTGTGATTAGCTGCCCTTCCCCAGATGAGATGGTAAATGGAAAAGGGCAGCCAGTTAGAGGGAGACTTGTCCTATAGATTAAAGTGATTTCCATAAACATGGTAGGAGGTTCTGCAAATCCACAGTCTAGGGGCAACAGCTCTAGAGTGGTCAGATCTTCTTTGATTACATGAAGTAACATTTGATTACATGAAGTAACAAAATGCCACAGTGATTTTGGTAATGGGGACTTAGGCCCCCTAAGTCACACTGGAGCTTTTGAATATGTATCTATTATCTTAAAATTCTCACCTCTGCATCCCACCTATCAGCTTTCATTCACAGCTTTCCAATTGTGTGCTGCACCCAGCCTTCCTTCTGCATCCACCTCCCAGGCTACTGTCTATGCCTTGCTGCTCCTACTCTCAAACAGCCTGTCTCTCTTTCTCTCTTCTGAGTTTGATCACCTCTGACTTCATGATGTTCATTTTCTGGTTTGCTTGGTGTTATGGAGACCTCTAGTGGGTTGAATGTTGAACTGGGTAACACAATGTCAGCTGAGGCAGGGTGAAGGGAAGGCCCCTGGCAATAGACAGCAAGTAAAGACATCTGCTTATATTACACATTTGTAAGATTGAGGTAAAAGCTGTAGGCCCCAAACTTCTATGACATTGGTCGAACATAGTTCAAGTTACCCAAGTTCAAACGTTGTCACTATCTGATAGCCTTCGTGGTGGTCTGTGAGAAAGAAATTAACAGATCTCAGTGCAGATTATAGCAGGCAAGTTTCCACCTCACATAAACTATTACTATGGTTGTCTCTGCTGATAGTCTCAGGAGGGAAACCAAGGAGTGAATGGACACATTGGGTTCTGCTTAGCTCTGTTAACACTCCTTTTGTGTTTGTTTCTATGAATGATAGCCAGAGTCTTACTGGTATGAACGTTCACAGAATGTGCATTTCAAAGTCACATACATGAGTATTCACAGAAACTGACTCTGACATTTGCAAGCATTCATACGTGAAGCGCTTGAATGCTCATCCAGTTGAGGAACATAAACAATACCATGTGATTTAACTGGCCAATTCACAATGTAAACATTCCCCAAACATTTGCTGAATAATTGTAGATAACAAATAAATTAGTGGAAATCACACTGTGCTCACCAATATTCCAACAGGAGGAAAGAAAATTAAATTTCTCCAGTGCATTACTTGTTACAAACTATTTGTTCAGCCCTCTATATTACCAAGATTTTTCTGCCTCATTCTTCTTCATATGTTTCCTTTCTTTCAATGCAGGAAACAGGAAGATTTTATAGGGATGGTTGATGCCCTTGATGTACTTGCCTGCCGCCAGTTCAGGCACAAGAAGGATGGATTTTTGGCTGGGACTCCCCATCTCACCCCTCCCCCCCTTTTTTTTTAATAGCAGCTTTAACCTAGAAAGACAAAGTTACTAAAATAGAGGATGACTGAATATTACTTTTTCATTGATGGCAGAGTGTTTTGTTATATTCAGACATTTAATTATTTTAAATCAGTGTCTCTTTAATATGTCAACTGTACTTCTGTCTATAAACTGTACATCTAAGGCCAGTATTCTTTTTTTTAATTGTAACATGAAATTTTACTTTGAGCTCAAAGGGGGAGAAATATCATAACTAATCTTCTTCACATCTTTCCTTCTGCTAGATGACAAAACAAGAAACACAGTCTTCCTAGTCCTTTCTGTGTATAGGAAGAGCAATTAACAGGTACATAGTAAGCAGAAAGCACTGTAATACTGGAGAGAAATGTTCATACAGTCCTGTGTGCTTTGCAGAAGCTACAATTTAAATGTTAATTATACAGTTATAGAGCTGAGTGAGTGAAATAGTCACACTGAACCTCAAATATATACCAACTTAATCTTGGGTTGCAAGGTCAATGGTTTTATGAGCCTCAGCCCATGCTCATGAAAATCTGGCAAACATAAACTGTGGTCATTCATAAAGAGCCCCTTCCTTTCCTCCTTGGTTTACCTCCCTCAGTTTTAGTCAGTGGCACCCATCCTTTCCTCTCTCAGCAAAACAGATTACAGGTATTTCCCAATAATCTGTCACAAGGAGGAGGTTCTTGCTTTTTATATTCAAGTGACCACCAGTGAAAATAGGAGATTGATGGTACTGGAGGTTTTCCATGGAGATTTGAATTCATGGCTTTCCATTTGAATGCTCAGCCAACTTTTTTATCCCTTCAGAAACCTCTTTCACATAAAAAGGTGGAACTGTATCTTTACATTGGCAAAAGAAAGTGTGAAGTGAGAGGAAGCCAGCCAAACCCCTCCGTTTATACTTGGCCAGCGAGAGAGAGAGGGTGATAAACACACTCTTTTTCTTGTTACATGATGGAACCTATTAAAATAATGACTTGTGTTTAGAGGAATGATATTGGGGTATTTAGGCCCAAAATGTAGATTTTTATGCAGGGGCAGGGGGAACCAAAACCAAACAAACATAGGAAAAGCTTTACTACACCTAAGATCCAAACCAAGACAAATATATTTCTTTTAATTTATAAAAGAAATCAATCTCTGTCTACTCTTTTTGGAAATCAGTAGTGATCATGCAAATTCAATTACATTTTAAGTCTTCATTTTAAAAAAAATAATGTATTAATAATAACACCAATAAAAAAATGTGGGTGAACTCCTGGCCCCAATGAAGTTAATGGGAGTTTTGACATTGACTTCAATGAGGCCAGGATTGCATCTTGTGTCATTTAAAGATATATTATATGTAAGTTGTCAGCATCCCTTTAAAAAAATAATAAATGCCTCTTGTTGCTTTTCCTCTATGTGCCCCTTGCTTCAGTTACTAGCCCAAATCAATTTAAAAAGAACTCTTTATGGGTTGCACACAAGAACCTTTGAATCAGGCTAAGTATTTAAAAACATGAGACTTGTCAGATAGAGGTTTTTACAGGGTCTGCGCTGCACACAATTGATGTCCTCTAGTTTCATAACTTTATTTCCCTGAAACTCCCAGGTGGGCAGGCTTCATGCTTTGGTTTCCACGAAAATTATGGAAAATTCACACTCTGTGCGTGACCCTCAGGAATTGTTATTTTTTGTGCATGCTCATATCCACTGCAAAGAAAAACCTACATTGACTCTAGTGATAAATCACCATATTACAACCATCAGGGCATTTAATTTACAACTCAAATCATTCGGGACTTGCTGATGCCAGACAGTAATATACTGTCAGTTTAAAAAACTGGATATTGCAGCTCAGAGTGGGATGGGCTGTCAGTCAGCGGAGTGACAAAGTGACAATTTATGGTTTATAAAAATCCAGCAGACAAATTGCAAGAAAAATGCACTTTGACTTCAGCAGCACACTGTGTGGGATATGCCTATAGTGAAAGGACCCAAAAGGGTGGGAGAAAATTACACCTATCAAATTGCAAGACCCTATTTTCTCGCCCTTTTATATATATACGTATTTTATTTAAAAGGTCTGTTTAAAGCCCCTGAGGTTAGAGAAGTTAGTAAAACAAAATGTTTCTGCAGGGCCAGCCCTTTGTGCATTGGTAATGTAGGTATGTAGAGGTAGATAAAGATATTAATGGCGAGATACTCATTTGATATAAATCAGCGTAGCTACACTGAAGTCAATAACTGAGCTTTATAGAAAGCTGCAAGATGGGGTAGGGAGGTTGGTAGATGGATTTCACACCTCAGCCTGCATGTTACTTCTACTGCTTTGAGTAGCCATGGAGGTGTAACAGGCATTCTTTTCCTGGTCTTTGGGACAACAGGAGGGGCATGAAGCAAGCAGGAGGGACAGACATGCACTTGATGACAGTGCCCCAATCCTTAAGAGGTCAGCCAGCTGCAAAGAGGGACAATCCCTCTGCATTGCGCACTGCCCATCTCCTGAGCCATGGCAGCACAGATTGCTGATAGCCAGCCTGCTGGCCGGCCAGTCTACTGCTGCACTTTGTGACCCCTGTAAGAGTTTGAACAGAGTGCAAAGCAGGAGCTAATGCTGTTTTATGAAACTGTACAAAGAAGACCATCCTGTAGAGATGGCTTCCTCCTTCACTTTGCTTCACTGCATGTTATTCCAAGATTTCATTCCTTTGCACAGAGCAGTGGAAGAAGAGTAGGGAATTAAAACAATAGTAATGAATAATTTACCAGTTCCTGATAATTTTTTGTCCTTGTAGAAATAACTTGTTTTAAAATAATGAAATTGGCAAATGATTGCTCCATATCAGACCTGGTCAATACTGGGAAAGGTATTTGCATATTGTGCTTCACAATATTGTCCAATTACTTTGTAATTTAAAAAAAAATGAACAAGATATTGAACTTTGAAAAGCAGCAACTGCACATATGTACAAAGAGTTATGTTTACTGTACTACTTGGAATGTGCATAATTTATACACTTTCAGTCATACAGTGCCCTTTTAGTATTGTTCTGCTCTATTGCATACTTTAATTCACATGCGTTTTCCTTTTAGAGTGAATTTTAGTGCCTGTGAAAGCTACTGGAAAGTGAAGTCCTTTACAGTAACTGCAGAACAAAGCATGTCAGGCAGTAAGTACATGCTTCCTTCCAGTGGATCTCATCCCTGACCTCTAGAGGCTCCATCTCTGTGTCTGAGTGAGAGGGATGTTCTCTTTTTATACTCATTCAGAACTTGCCCATTCTGAGAAGACAGCCAAGGCTGCTAACTGTGAAAATGCTGTTTTTTGTTGTTGTTTTTTTGTTTTTGTGATTTGAATACACATCTACTAAGGCTTGGTCTATATAAGTCACCAATCAGCTGTCAGAAGTACTATTAGAATGATACTTTAGATTAGACCCTTTAATCCAAGAAGGAATATTATTTCTGACTATGGAAGGTTAAACTAAATAGTTAAATTCATGGCCAGGCCTTATGTAATATTTTCCACCTTTAGATTTCAAAGCCATTAACAAGGCTGTTATCTCCATTTCACAGATAGGTAAACTGAGACACATGGAAATAATGTGCCTTTTGCAAGATTTCACAGTGAGTCAGTGGCAGAACCAAATACAGAATCCATGTCACCAGTACCTCCCAAGCCATTGCTCTGTTCACTGGCTCATGCTGCCATCCCTATGAAAATGTTCTAACCATCTCTCCTACTATCTGGCTGATGAATTCTCACGCTGATCTGATGATTTAGGCCCATGGATTTAATCTGTGACCTCAAGTGGAACTTGTCCATCAATATCTGCCTAAACAGATCTCTACCTCACAAAGCTTCTCTGGTCCACTGATTCATTAATATGCACAGTTTATAGCCTCTTTAAATTTTAAAATACAATCAGAGATTTTAAATTCAGTCGCTGGCATAGAAGAAATGATAAAGTTGTGACACAAGATCTACAAAATTCTGGAAATTCAAAGTAAAAACTGCTGGCTGTTGGTGCCCACTCTGCAACAGAGTTAAGGGTTAATTTTTGTGGGTGTGTGGTCTGCAGGGGAGGTGGCTTCTACTGAAGTCAATGGTAGCGGAGCGAGAACTGCTAAAAGTAGAATCAGCTCCTATAGCTTTGATGAATAGAAGAAATTAAAGATTTCAGGAGAAAATTTACAATGAGATATTGGTCCCAAAATAATCCAATGTTTCTTGCTATTGATTTTCATTTCAAGATTTTGGAAATGTTTTATTGAAAGATAATGAAAGAGACAGTTTCTTTCTACTTTGTGCCTTAGCTTTTCAGGGGTACTTGAAATCCAGATCACATTTCCCTCTCTTCTTCTACCAGATCTAATGGAATTTAGTCAGCTCATTTGGATTTAGGGTCCTACAGATTGCAGCTTCACATCAATACTGGTCCTTTCTATTGTGAAATGACTTTTTCCACCTCATTTCATGATAGAAACTTGACAACCATTTTTTTTTCCAATTTTTAACTTCATTTCTTGTATGTCTTTTGTGTGTGTGTGTGTGAGAGAGACAGGGTTTGAAAAACAGATTTTTTTATTCCTTACTCTGCAGTTCTACCATCAAAGTCTCAGGGTTTGCAGATTTTATTCGGGGGGGTCAGAGTTCCACTATTTTCATTCATGCTTAAATTATGGTGACTGTATTTCCCCAAGGGAAAACGGGGACACCGCATGGGGCTAGCCTGAGCCCTCCCCCTATGTGGGGCTGGCCCAAGTCACTCGCCAAGGGCCCCCCCACGCCACCCTCCCCACCCTGCATAGGGCTGGCATCACTGCTCGCCCAAGCTCTGCCTGCCCCCCGCATGCGAGGCTGGGGCTGGTGTCACTGCTCACCCAAGCCCTGCCTCACCTACCTTCACAGGGCTGGCATCACCATTCACCCCCCCCCACACACACACGTTCCTCCTCACCCCACTTTTTTGATGAAAGTGGGCATTTGTCCCACTTGTTCTTGCCAACTTGATCAGTTGTCAAAAAAGTTGGAACAGTGCTTAAAAAAGGGACTGCCCCAGCCAAAACAGGACAGATGGTCACTCCAGTTTAAATAGTTTGCAACTTGAGTGTCTTTCTTAGCATGGTCCAAACTGGCAAGCAATGCATAGCATTAATGATTTCCAACCAAATTTGGTTGCAGTTTTCTGAAATGTACATACCTCCATCCCAAATTTGGGGATGAGCATGGATTTGGGATTTTAGTTCTCTTATTTATAATTATTACAAAATATACCATGACAGTTTTATACAATAATGAACAGAGATTGTGTCAAACTAGACTGGGAGATAGAAGATCTGCATTCTGTCCCTAGTTCTGCAGCGAGTCTCACCTGGGACATAGGAGACTCCACTTCATTTCCCCTCTCTGCCTGATAAGGAGAAGGAACCTAAATACAGGTTTCCTACCTTACAGGTATGTGCCCTAACAACTAGGCTAGGGGATATTCTGATGGGGAGAGCTCTCAATCTCTCCTAATAAATTGTTCTACTGCATTAAATATGCATTGGGCCAAAGTGAGTATAGGGCAGTAGTTAAGGTACTCACCTGAGAGGTGGGAGTTTAAATCCCTTCTCATCAGGCAGAAGGAGAAATTGAACTGGGGTCTCTCATCTCCTGGGTGAGGACCCTAACCACTAGGCTAAAGGTTTATAGAGAGGCTATTGCTGCCTTACCACAGTGAGCCATTTTGCATGTGTAACTGCTATTCCAGCTGATGACTCCAGGAGAGTCCCTGGACTCCCAAGTGAATCCCAAGCAAAGACAGGCACCTCCCTCCAGCCCCCTGAGAGGGGCAAGGCTTAGCACACACCCCTCACATTGGTATCTCCTAATTTGACTAGTTGAGATGGCTCCCTATCTAGTGTGCTGGCTTTTGTGGATCCCATACTCCCCATCTATGATATCCCCAAGGTTTTTGGATTTCAGTGATTTTCAAACTGCATAAAAGTTAGGCAAGTTATTGCAATAACAATTACAAACACTTTGGTACTTAACAGGAGAACCCTTTTAGGACAGAGATACGCCTACCCCTCTGGATATGCTACAGAGATATGCTTCCACCACCACCGTGGCACAAGATATCTATGGGCTGGTAGTGGGGTTACAAAAAAACGTGCTTCCAAATCCTTATTGTGCTGGCCAGGATTTACAAATGCCTTCCAAATATGTGCAGAGCTTTACGAAAGCAGCTGGGCCTCTTTAACAATCATTCGAGCAAGGCAAGTAGTCTCCACTTGTAGTAATGAGCTCATTAAGGGGTATTATAAAGGGAGCCTGAGCAAGGATGAGGATCTTCTTTAGGCAGGAGTGAGGGGATGTGGTTCAGGCTATTCTGTAGGAAAATTGCAAAGGTTTAGATTTGTATGATAGGCTGCTATTTAGACCCCATTTTCTCTCTGCTATAAGAGATCCACTAGACTGGTGCCTATGTACCGTGCTAATGTAATTTGGAGTTTTCTGAATACTGCAAATAAAACCTAGGCCATATGAGAGTGGGTTTACAAGTTGCTCGCTCCCAAACCTTGTGAGGCGTATGCCTGCTGTGCTGCACTGATTCTGCAGTCTCTTTTCATGCTGAAATGTAATGGGTTCTTCTGAATATTTTTCTTTTTACTGATGGCTAGTAAATTAGAATCCTTGCCTCAGTTACATCCTCCTGCCCCCACTAAATCAGGGATATAAAAACCTGTGGGTCTAGGTAATTCTGTAAACATCTCACCTGCATAGATATCGAGGAGGGCAGGTCTCTGAAAATGTGGGCTCTGTGGAGGAGGGAGTTGTGTTTATAACCCCAAACAAAGTTGAGCTTCTAATGTCAGCTTTCTAGATGGTGTTGTTTAGTTACTGCAGGCTTTGATTCACAGCTGGGAGGGTTGTGTGCACTTTACTGTGCCGCTGGGATTGCTGAAATATCACAGGCTGACACATTGATGCAAGCTCCTGAAAGTGATAAAGAAAAATAGTCTGTGGCAAAAGAAAATAAAAGGTGAAGGGGTCATTCCTTTGTTCGCTAAAGTAGAAGAAAGGCAAAAGTCCTACTGATAAGCTTTTGCTGTGTTTTTTATGGGGTATGTAGGCCATAATTCTGTCACAGTTACATAGCAACCACCCTCTAAATGCACCAGTTTAGTAATAATTACAGTGTTTTACAGAAATTGTTTCAACAGAAATGCAAGATATCAGGAAAAAATGGATTTAGTCTCCAAAATTACTGCTTTCTCTTTGATGGACAAAAAAATGGCTATTGGGATGGGGGTAGAACCAGTATTTCCCATCCTATAGCAAATCACTGATAAAGTCTGCTCTGTTACCTCCTGCAATGACCTTATGCTTCCAGCAGACCAAATTATTCGGCACCTAGCCTATTCTGTTGCACAGGTCTATGCTTGGAGGGGCAAATGTAGGTGCTTCTTCAATACAAATAATATTTTGATCCCCAGGGAGATTAGCATAATCTTTGAAGAGTGAGAAAGTTTATGTCCTTGTTTTATCCCACAAATACAGAATCACTAACCATCTGGATATATAAAAGGCTTGTTACTAGTATTTATGCATAGTAATGGATTTAAAAAAATAATAAATAAATGCACATGTGCCACAATCACCTTCTGCAGTGTAAAATAAGGTTGAGACTAGAAGAAGGCCAGAGAGAATAGAGAGAGGATATTTTCGCTAAGTGGATGCATCTGTATGAAACTTTTCACCTCAAACTAGGTAGCCCATCTTGGGAAGGGAAAACATCTGCTAAAAGCTGTTATTCCCCTTCCTCCCACCTTCCAATATTCCAATCCACAGCATCCTAACACATCCCCAGACTAATCTAACCTGCTTAAATGCAAGTCTCTATTGGCCTGCTTTATTCCAAGGCCTGTAGCATTCTAAGGTCTTACTGAGACCCACAGCCCTGCCAGGCAAACATTCAACTCAATGAAAATGGAGTAGAAAAGATCCATGTCTGGATTTACATTTAACTGTCAAGTTTTGTTTGTAGCCTTTTTATTTATTTAAAGTGAATTTAGTGATTTTATATTACACCACTGTGGGCTCAGCTCCGGTTGCTACAGTTTCAAGCTCAATTGAGTGAAAATTGCCTCTGATGCTTTTTTTCAAACGTGGAGACTTTAGGAACACACAAAGTTCCAGGATATTGACCACAGACACAATCACAAGTGCAAAGTCTTATCTGTACTACACATTTTATTAAAGCAATAAGTAAAGTTACAATTACCCATGCAAATAGAAATCCTAGAAGAACCCACGCAAGAATTGTAACTGTAGTCATGCTCACATCCTCAAGAGATTCCAAGGTCTGATGGATCTTTCACCAGATAATCATCCATAGAATGATGATTCCTGCTGTGTTATCCCATGGGGTCATCCTTTGGATCTTCCCACTTTTACGCAACCAGGGAACCTCTTTTTAATGTGTTGTTCTGACCATACCTCATGCGTATGCATGAAGGTTTCAACTCTTTTCATTTTCTGCACTTTTCTTTTTCTGCACTTATTCTTATTAGCATCTATATGCAACATGTGTCTATGGCAACCTGTGGTCTGGACAGACCATTCAAAGATATTACAATCAGATATCTGGTGATCTTGGTCAATACATTGACTCTTGCAACCCATTTTTCCATAACATCACCTTTTGGCACATCTTTTCCAGCAATCTTGTGACCTTACTGACATAGGGTTATTCCTTGGTCACACACTCATGTCAACCATTCTTAAGCCTATGGCCTAGTCTATCTAAGCTAAAATCTTACAGGTCTCAGTTGGTAGGCCTTGTGTTGCAGCCATGCTTTGCTTATATACCCAATATACCCTCATCACTCCTAAATACTTGTCAATCTTACATCTCTATAGACTTACAACTTAAATCTATTTAGCATACATTGATTATGAATGAAATAGCATATGAATTGACCATAACACCACATAACACAATGATAAATGGATAATAAAATGGACTAACTGGCTACATGATTACATCCACCTAGAGACCCTTAATTTTGGGAGTGTAGGACTGGCAAAAATGTAAGCCTATTGGAATCAGTTCATACAAATAAAAGGTCTATGTTCATCTGCAATTTTCATGTTTCATAAGGAGAAATCCTGATTGCAGAATTTTAGAGTCCTTCATTTGTCTGTGCTTTGGCAATGAATACTTTCTCTGAGTCAATCACTGGCAAAACAGCAAATCCCTTTATGAAGCATTTCACCAAATTCTGCTTGAAGAAATGTCAGTACTTGTAGGCTCTTAGATAAATAACAAGTGGATAGTATATATTATTGGCACAATGAAACACTGGTGGTTTTCGTTTTGTTTGCTTGCAATCAGTGAACCATGCCAAATATCCGTTTCTTTGATTGAACATTCCTTTCAGTGAAATTTGCAACATAATTTGAATTGAAAAGGCGATGTTGGAATAATTTGTTAATTACCAGAGTGCTTTGGCAAAGCATCTTCTACAGGAACACTTGCAGAGGAAATGAGTTTCGTTATTTTTTTTAAAGTAATGAGCTTGATTAGCACCTGAAAATAGCAATGCAGGATAGTTGAGTCCAGCTCTTCTCATTTTCTGCCAGGATTTAAATAGAGAATGATACAGAGAAAAGCATTTGGATAACTTGACTTAAACCTATATATCTTTCTGCCTCCCAAAAATCCCTGACTGCCAGTCCATTAGGTAGGGTGACCAGATAGGACGGTCCTGATTTTTGTGTCCTTTTCTTATAGAGGCTCCTATTACTCCCCACCCCCGTCCCGATTTTTCACATTTGTTGTCTGGTCACCCTACCATTAGGTATGGTTGAAGAGCCAGGGATAGATGGGGAGTACAGACACAGTTTTGGGGGGCTTACAAAACCATTGTCAAGGGACAGTGGAGGAAACATGAGCAGATGAGAATACTCAGTATAGCCTGCTAGGTTGTTCCAGAAACTTACCAGACCACCTCTCACCTGTTGACTACCTTTCATATGTACATGAGCAAAATCCAGATCCCCAATCCCAAATATATTGTTTGTTTTCTTTCTTTCCAATCCAATGCCTTATAAGTGTTAACCAATATCATATTTCTAAAAGGCTTTCATGCTTATGCTAATTATAAACAGGTCTCCCAGCTTGCCTTTCACTTATGTCAGGCTTACAGTGAACTTTGTATAACCCCAGTGTATTGTACACGCAGGAACTGTCAGAAAGAAGACGTATGTTTTGTTAAGACTTGCCAACTAATAATTAGTGCTCTGGGTACAGTTTGCACAAATGCCATGGATAATTGGTACAAGTGTCTCTGGACTAGATGCTAGGATAATTGGTCAAAATGTTCTATCTTCCTTGAAAAACAGGTCTGAAAAGAAGATAAGGAAAGGGGTGGAATTGGGGGGCATTTTCTGTTTGTTGTAAACAAAGGGTATATAAATATACTCTCAAGTGTGCTCATATTCTTTGAAACAGATTTGAGCTGCAGGCCTGTTTCCCAGGGAGCAGTATGTATTTTCCTCTGTTTGTGCTGATGTATGTTTGACTACTAAATCTGACTGAGCTGTGTTATCTGACATCTTATCAGTAAAGTAATCGAACTCATTGTAAGGTATCCTAAAGGTAAGGATACAAAAAAGATGCCTACACTTGGTGCCTTTGACAAAATTTAAAACAACCCATTAAAACCCAGCATCTAACCCTCAACTCAAAGGGAGGGAACTTTTCCCTCAGATACTCCCAACACTCTTAAGCATCATTCCCATCAAGCCCTTCCCTCTGCAAATGCTAGCTTAAAAAATCAGGAAAACCCAGGCTATTTATGGCCAGGAATGGAATCTGATTCCAGAGCTCCTCAGAAAATTTTCTACCACTAGCTTCTTCTCTTTTAAATAAAAGGCAGTATGGAGCAGAGATAGAGGCAGTCTCAGCAAAGAGACCAGTGACTGAATGGAGTGTGTGGAGTATGAAATATAATCTTCCCTCTGTAGTGGTGGGCCCTGCAGGTTAGGATAGGCACATTGGCAGGGTAATGTGGAGGAAGTGTATGTGTGGCTGCTGCCTTTGTTGTACCTGTTCTGTGGCTAAAGAGAGGGCTTTGTTTTCCAGAGAAGTTCATCCAGCATCTTTTACCAGCACTAAATTCACTTAAGTGTATTGCTATAAAATATCACTTTAAGTGGAATTGTCCACTGTAGGATATGAGCACTGCAAAGCAGCAGTATAGGAGGTACTCAGCCTTCAGCCTTGGTTCTTATTTGGCACCTGAGTTTGACTAGTATCTGCCAAACATGTGCATACCCTTGAGTATTTTATTCCTCACTTGAGAGCATTTAAATGTTCTATTTTCCTCAGGATGCCATGAGAAGCAATTTGCACTTTTTCTATTAAAAGGGCAGCCTTCAAATGAAAGAGCTATTAAGAGGCTTTGCAGACAACAAAGGATATGAGCTTTCTATGGGAGACCATATAAAAGCTCTTAGATGAGTTCCTGTCTCCACTCCAGTTTTTCTTTCAGTTTGGAGGTACACAGAATTGTACTGAATGTCTTGTTCTAATTCCTCAGTTGCAGTGAATCAGAGAAAATGGAGAGGAAAAGCTTTGCCTCTGAACCAGCAAATTCTACCTATCTCCAGTGCTGTAAATCCTCTCCAGTTGTTAGAGTACTTTTTCCTTAGATCGCTCAGATACTTCATTTTAGCAATGAGTAAAGCTACATGTTACACTATTCTGTCAGTTTCAGCCTTATTGCTTTCACAGCTAGTTGCTGAAATAAAGCACTGATTCCGTGCTAAGTGCCACAGTGCGTATGTAACACTTCCAGGATTAGGGTGGGAAAACAAATAGTACTGGTTCAACTGGTTAAAGTATATTTTTCTAACTTTCCAGGAGAATTTTAGAGCCTGTAATGTAGGCACAATCTCCTCATTGGTTTCCCACCATCACCAAGGATCAGAATCAAGGGGATGATAAAGAGGGAAGCATAGGGTCTGCTATCCTGGATTAGGTCACTAATCCATCAAATTCAGTATCCTGTCACTGACATCAGTAGCAAATTCTATGCAGTTTGGGGAAAAGGAGAAACCAAACTGACTAATGCTCTTCATGGGAGGAAATAAATCCTTCCTGAACCTTGCAATGATCATCTTCCATGCTGAAGCATGTGATTTGATTGCTCTTACCTAGGCTAGTATAAATCTAAACATTATTCGTCATGAAATTGTTTCTCAAAACCAAGACCAAGAGTGCTGCCAAATTGATGTAAAATTCTACCCAGTAAACAGCTTAGTTTTCATGCAAATTGGGGGTTTTGCTTGATTTTTGTAAGGCCTTGTAAAACACATGGAGGACCTGAATGCCTTCAATTTCCATTGACGTTAGTACTTTGCAGGTCTGAGCTCTAAATTAGTTTCTACCTTCTAATGTCAGAGGGGTAGCTTATTCCCATCTAATTTTTCTGTCGTGTAAACTGATCAAAGAAATTGGTACAGATGAGTTGATCTTTCTCTTTGACTTCTGGATTCAGAGGCAGAAATATTGAAGGAATATAATCTTAAATTATTTTAAACCTTTGAAACACAAACTTGTTTGAGTTTCATTTTAATGGAATGTCACCTGGTTCCTAATTAACTGTCTCTTAAACATGGTGCCTGGTGAGAGTTCACTAGTGCACAAGGGCAGAGGCACAGCTGGATGTTGACTGATAGCTGCTGTAAGATAACCGTTTTAAATACAAATGTTAAGCCATGCTTGAAAAAAGGAATTACATCCAACTGTGACTGGCATACAGAGAGAGAGGCAATAGTAGCAGAGTCAAGTGCAGTTCAAACTGTTAACCAATGCCATGGGGAAACCTAACCTACATACTGACATTAGTCAGAGGCTTGGGTTTCTTTTCCATAAAGAATGGGTTGCACACAAGTGAACATAAAACATGACTATGATTTAAATTCCAATTTAGTAGAAAAAAAGTAGGATGGTTTGGGGCAGAATTTGTGGTGTTACCAGTATCTCCCTCCCAACAACCCAGGACTAGATCTTTATACCAGTCCACAGCTGAAGACATACATGTGAGAAGGAGTTAGTGATTATACCAAAGGACTGAATCAGGACTCCTTGGCCTCATTTGAAAAATAATAATGCCAACTGACAAGCCTGTTACGAGAATTAATTAAATATTTGTAAAGTGCTTGAGATCCTCAGATGAAATTGCTACAAGGGAATTACTATCTACTCCACCAGGGAATAAATCAGTTTTAGAGATGTGTGAATAATGAATTATGTTGAAATACCTAATGCCTGCAAACATGAATCTTTGATGACTGCAAGAGGTGAGGGAACCTCCTGTTTTAGGTCTCATCAGCACAGCGTCTCACAACACCATGCTGAAGTACATTGGTGCTGTAGTGAATCACAGGGAAGAGTGTGCCATGTAGTGAACCACTACCATTGCACTCTGCAGCACACCGTTTTTTTGTTTTGTTTTGTTTTTCCTAGGAGGTGTCCAGCTTAGTTACTGAGCAAGCTCCACTCTGCTCTGGTTCGCTTCTGACATCTGTTGAGATTGCTGCCAGAAGTGGGAGGGCTGCAGAGAAATTGTCATTGACATCTATGATGATTCATCAGCTCCTATAGCAATGTAGGCTGTCTTGGAGATGTCAATAGCATATATTGACATCTGGATAATGACTGGCACATATATTTAAAGCTAAACTGTATTGTGTTCCACAGCCCAAGTGCATGGAAACAGGAAAAGCATACCCTTCTGCTCAAACATGGAGCAACATGTGGCTTGTGTATGAGATCACTCCAACATGCACATTTTTGTGTAACAACTTGTCATTGGTAATAGAAAATAAAATGCAAATAGATAAAAGGCAAATTACCTTGAGTGTTTCTAACATTTTACTGAGCAAGAAATATCAGGAAGACCAAATTTACTTTTTTATTTCTGTACTTTTCTGCACAATTTCCTCAGATCCCAAGAAAGTAATCTGTATAGTGGAGGGGCAGATGGAGCTGGGAAATTACTCTGCAGTGCATGGCTGCTAGCACAAGCTACAGATCAGAATCACATGCTGTTAAATTGTGGTCCCATGAGCCTCCTTCTTGCTGGCTGTATTTTACATTGTACTGAAAGATACACAATTCAGGTGGTGAATTCAGGATCTGTGATTTGGGATAAAAAGAAACCTTCGTATACACACTTCATATTAAACCAAAAAAAAATAGTTTCCTTTCATCCCAACGAAAGGCCTGCAATTAGTTAATGAGTGGTCTTGATAGGGGCACATTACTACAAAACCCAGTATGACTATGATGTTTAAATAAGCTTCTTAGCATTTTTATTGAGGTTTACAACAAATTGCAATTAACATTGAATTGAAATATGTTCCAGTCAATTGTCTTGAGGACGATGAGCAAAATCTGTTACAAAAACTGGGTACTATAAACAGGAGGAGATGTGGTTCAAGACTTCAGAAGTAAGTTTTTTGACATATGAACTGTATTTTTATTTTAATTTCACTTCCCATTTCTTTCCATTAGTACATATTGTTCATGGCCCCACTGTACTAGGAACGGTCCTTCCAGATAATGAAAAGATGTTCCCTAGCCCAATGCAATTCTTTACTTACACGCTTATGGGATATGTAGTTCAACCACAGAGGAGAATGGACACAAGAAGACATGGGTATTAGGCACCCAAACTACAACTCCTATGACACCATGACACCACAGAGGGACACAGATTAATATTGAATTGACCCAAAGTGAAACATTTTGATTCATTTTGCCAAATCAAAATGTTTCAGTTTGGGTGAACCAAACCCCAAATAAAATATTTATTTTAGATTTTTCTAACAGAAAATTGAATAATGTCAGCAAAATCAACATTTTTCCCCATGAAAACTGCATTTTCTGTTGAAAAAACATTGATGGAAAATTCCTGAACAGTTCTATTGTTTACATTATGTATCTTTCCTAGTTAAAGGTTGCTTGGAAAAGTAAGCACAGTAAATGCCAGATTTGTTTGTTTGTCCAGGTTGCATAATGGTGATACCCTTTCTGATTCTCATTTATCATTAAAAAGGCCACATTACCATAAATACTCAGGATATAATGTCTAGGAGTCTGGGAAATCACTGGATCGCAAATAAAGCAACCTTGCCCATTTCTAGTGATGGCAGATGGAAGTAAAACACTCTTAATAGCTATAGGGCAAACAGAATCCAAAGACTTAAAAAATGTGATGAGATACACCAGACCCTCGCTAGAACGCGGTCTATATAGCGCAAATTCGCATATAACGCGGTCGCGGCCATGGATCCCAAATGTAATTACTTTAATTGAAATTCATTTTAATGCAGTCCCCACTATAATGTGGTCCCTGCATTAACGCGGTACTGCACATGGATCCCAAATCCCGCGTTCTAGTGAGGGTCCAGTGTATATACAGGGATAAGTTGTCCTGTGACCCCCCCACCCCCAAGAAATTCTCACATTCAGAATCTGCAGACAACAGGATACATTTAATAACAGCACTCTTTTTCCTTAATAGTCAATATATGGAAAGGTTCTTGAATAGTGTTCATAATATCTAGGAAAATATTGATTGGAGAGCTCCATTTTTAGAAATCAAAGTCACCTACAGGTAACACATGTCAGCTCCCAATGCCTTTCCTGACATATAAAAAATATTACTGTCAGCTGTAGTTAGCTGGAACAGTTGCTGCTATGAAAGTTTGACGATTTGCACTTTAAGCATTCATAAGCTAGACTTTCATGGAAAAAAAATAATTCTGAGAGACCTGTAAGTATCTTTTCTTAACCTCTCCCACTATTGAACAGGATTTAGAGGAAGAGATACAGAAAAAAGGAATTCACTGGTATTTAAGTGTTTATTAATGTGATCTAATTGTGTAATTAGAGCTGAGTGAACAGTAGGTAATGAATAACTAATTGGATGAATTTAGTCTCTCTTCCTGCTTGTGGAATGTTCTCAAGCAGATTGTTACTTCCTCAAACTTTATTAAAATTTTGATATTTTGACTACTTTTTAACTCTATGGATTAACCACAGAACAATCCCTGAGTATTCAGTAATCAATGCCTCCTGTTTGAGTTGTGCGGATTAGCTGTGATTGTGCAGATAAGTGCCGTGGTTTTGTCTCTGGTCCCAAGTTGGATGAATGTACAAGCAATTCTGGACAAGTTCAACATTCAGTTTCCATAAATAGTCACACCTACCACATTGATAATAGCTTTTCACAAACATTTGCACCAGTAGAACTTGATCTCTCTAATGGATGACAGAAAGAATGCAAAATGGGCTCAAATATGGCCAAGGTAAGTTCATTTAGGAATCTAAATAGCTTGGTCAGGTGTTTTTTCACCATTTTGTCAACTCCAGCTGTAAAAAATTCCTAATATGAGGTTTCTCATCCTGAGACGGATCTCTTTGCATAATAGGTTTATGCATAAAGCAACCTTTTACACCTATATTTGGTTGGTGTGTACAATAGGCATAGATGCCACCTTCTTAATGAGCATATTGCTACCTCTGAACAGATTCGCATGAATGTGGATTGTCCAGACAAACTTCCAAGTGTCATTTTCAAGTACAACAGGACACTGCCATTCATTGAATACAGAACCATTTCAGTTTCTGCAGACTTTTTATCTGCAGCTATGGTTGAGTGAATACAGCATGTTATGGCCGAGCAGATACAATGTGCTATTACTTAAACAGATCATTGCTGGATTAATTTTGAAATTAGGGGAAAAAAAATAATTGATTCAGTTCAACTGGCCAGTGACTGTGAAATCGTACTTGGCTCTGGTAGTCAAAATTAGTGTTCCCTTGGGGAGGTAGATAGAAAGAAAAGAATAATAGTGAATTCTCCAACTTGATCCATGCTTCAGAAAACCTTCATAGATGTTAGAAAAAGTGTTTCTGTGGTCTCACTGGCTCAGCACTTCCCAAGTTCAGCATGACCACACACAAATTTTGGGGAGCTGAACACTGGGCTACTTTATTGACTGACTAAACTGAATTGTGCTATTCATTTGTAGAGCTCTGAACACAGCCTCTCTTCACTCAGCAAATAATAAATGGATCTGAAAATAATGCAAAGTTCTTTACCTGAAAGGTAGAAATTTTAAAGAAATTTGTCTTTGAAAGAACACCTTGTCCCTATTGATTATTTTCTAGCTATTCAGACACATTATATCAGCATCAAATAAACTCCTAATTTGTTAAATAAGAGCTTTCATCTTTCTGGCTCATGGAAGAGGAAAAAGAAAGTCAAAACTGCCTAAATAAATGAAACTAAAATGAATAATAGACCTGGACTTGATTTGATCTGTTGAATTGGGCCCATTTATGAATTTGTTGTACTATTATATAGCCATTTACTGGATATTCTTTGTATATTTCTGCCAGTTTAATAAACCATAAAAAGGAAAGCAAAAATGCCCTTATCCCTCCATTAGTACCTATTATAAAATATATGTATTCATACAGCATTGTATTTGTAGAGTACTTTTCTTCTGAAAACACTTCACAAGCAGTATTTATTTAACATCTGTAATATAGAGGTAAGTATTGTATAGTCGGGTAAACTAAGATACAGAGGTCTGAAGTGTCTTGGTCAAGTTTGCACACTGCCTGAGTGATGAAGCAGTGTGGATTGAAACCAGGAGCACCAACTTGAAACCCTAAAAAACACTTCATCATTTAAAAATTGACACTTGGCTGTCAGATTCAAAACTAAGATCTGCATAGAACCTTCAATACGAAATCAGTGGGGGATGCCTTCACAAGGTAATTAAGGCAATCAGTGCCCTAGGACTCCCTCACATGAGACTTCCTCTGATGGCTCTGCCCCTGCATCATGGCCCACCTGTCTTTGAGGGGCCAGAGCCACCCACACAAGACCTGTCTGCTAGGAATGTGGTATGGCAGACTGGGACTAGTAATGGAGGAGGAGGAAGAGGAAGGATGTGGCTCCCATCCAGCTAAACAGAATATTCTGTGTAGCACATATGCCAAATCTACCTCAGCATAGCCAAAATAGGATGGTAATAGCAAGAGCCCTCCCACAATCTTCTGTTGGGATAGTGTTGGCAGTTGCCTTCAGTCCATTAACACCCCATTAAGATACATAAATGGGACAAAACATGTCTCTTAGAGCTAATGTTTCAGATTATCTGCAGACTCAGGCAGGCATCAACGCATTGCCTAGCCTTGGATGAAATTTTTCACAACCATGAGGGCAAGAACCAATTTTTTTAAATGAAAATTAAGATTCTGATACTTCTTAACTTTTGAGGGTGTAAGCTTCTGAATGTGCCTGTAGTGCTTCAGCCAGAGCTGGCTATGTGTGCAGCTCAAAACACAAATGATCGTAACTTTTATAAAAATGTGATAGTTTCCTTAACAATTTTACACTATGAAACTGAGGGATTATTCATTTTAAGGGTCAAGTGCATGAATAATCATTCAAAATTTCTTAAATTTTTACTAGATCTTCAAGAAGACCTAGTCTCATCTTCAGAGTATATTGGATTAATTTTGCATTTATAGATAGCTCATTGTAAAGCAGTTATATAGGTTGTATAGATATTATCACTGGGGGAGCATAAAGAAACCATCTAATTCTATCTGAAATTATGGCAGTTAAAAAGGATTCAGAGATTCAGACAGTCAATAATCAGTTGGTTAGAAACAGGCAGGTTAGAAATGTCCCTTCCCATAACCAGAAGGTTTTCAAGTTTGTTGGTGCTCATGTGTATTGCTAAGGAAATGATGTGCAAGTTAAAAAAAATCAGTAGCATTGGGTGAGGAAAGTATAATGATTAGAACTTGTGACTGGTAATGTAATATAATTAGACTAGCTAACTGGATTATGGTGCAACACTTAAATTATGAGGTTGAAAATAAAATCTTTCTTAGAATAATGGAAATAAAGCAAAACACAGTTTTAAAAATCTGTCTTTAAGATAGTTTACAGTAACAATCATGTACTGCACTTATATAGAATCTTGTATCTCAAAATATTTTACAAGAATGCACGGATTAATCTTTTTAGCACCCCTACAAGGGTTTGTATTCTGATGATGGCAGGAACCAAGTGTACAAAGAGGCAAGTGTGATTTATAAGTGCTTTATTAGAGATCATTTGGAAGCAACAAAGTCAGTCAGCACTCCTTCCGGGAGCAGTGAGGTACTTGGAATCTGTGCATCTTTTGAGCACTACCCTTCACTACTACAGTTTGGGCCAGATTCTAGTAGGTGTAAATGACCACTGTTCTATTGATGTAAATAAAGTTTTGTCCATTTTCAGCAGCTGAGGGTCTGGCCCTTTATGTATACTTTTTATTTTAATGAAGATAATAGGGAAAATATACCAAGCCTTCCCTGTGTTGCTAACTTGACACTAAATGTCCCTAATGATTAGTTACACTCTGTCACATTGTTCCTCTTAAGCCCCAAAGAGCCTCTGCTGGGAGGGAACTACCTCTTCTTAAGTTTGTGTGCCTTACTCTTCCCATAGAAACAGGTCATCAGGTTGGCCATCACTGCTGTGTCCTTCAGTTGCTAGTGAATGATGATGTATATTATTTTTTTAATAATGTGCTTTAACAAAATTTCTGTATTATGGAATTTGCGATAGTAGAAGCTGATTACAAAGTTTGAAAATCTGAACAGATTTTGAAAGAGAAAAGAAAACAAAAAATGTGCAAGCCAACTTCATCTGCTCTATTTCCTCTATAATTCCCTTACTGACAGTTAAGAGGATCAGATGTTCAGAAATCTCTTGTTTGATACTGGCTGATTGTTTCTCCCTGCAACCCAGGTGAAATTCAGGTCAGTCCATTTTACTCCACCTGGTTGCTCAGCTGGAAAAACAACTGAATGGTGCTTCAGATGGCTCAGATTGAGCCCCAAGTGACATTTGCAGTTTGAAAATAACACTCTTATTCAATTAGTATGGGGGGGGGAATGCAACTGCATTTAGTGAACAAACGCGACAACTCAAGAATATTTTGTCAATTTCATGTCCCTCAGACTTCTCCCTAAGGCCAACAAAATGAGCTTTGGTTTGTTTTATTTTTCTAAAACAACACATGTATTTCTATTTGATACTTAAGTCAGTGGGCTTTTCTTTGCTGCATTGTTAACTCAAGGTACAACATGGAATTTGGTCCTAACTTAACTACTGTCTGCACACAAAAATATCTAGCTCATGTTAATTGGTGCTGTAAACCCAAGCTAGCCGGACTGTTGTGGGAGGGAGGGGACAAGGGAAGGGAGAGTATAGACTGATGCTGAAGCTAGTAATTCTGCAGTGATGGAGACCAGCTTGAATTACAACTCATCAACTGCTAGTCCCATCACTCCATTCTGCTAATCAAATCACTCTGTGTACCTCCTATGTATTGCAGTGTGATCACACTCACTAGAGTGTACTAACTTAATTTAACTGTTGCAGTGGAGACAAGCCCAAGGAAAGAGTAACTGGGAAATGGTGATTATGAAATAAAGCTTTAACTATATAGAAAGCATTGTTGTAAACAGACAGGTAGCATAGTCCAGTCGATAGGCCAGTGGATTGGAAATCAGAAGTTTTGGATTCTATTCCTGGCTCTGCCACTGACTTGCTGTGGGACCTGGGGCAAGTCATCACCTTTCTGTGCCTCTATTTCACTTCCCATCCTTTGTCTATTTAGGGCATATCTACCTCAGGAGTGATTCCAGAGCAGCTGTTGCAGATGAACTCCCTATGTAGATGCTCTTATCTGGAAAAAGAGTGTCTTATTCTAAATTAGTTTATTCCATTTTGGATTTTTTTTAAATTCACACCCTATCTCATTCCAGATTAGCTTCTATGTGCAGGCAAAGCAAGAGAGTGTAAAGGCTTTGGGGCAAGGATGTTCTCCCAGTGTGTGTTTGTACAGTTGCTAGAGGAATAGAATGCCAATCTGCAATTTGGGCCTCTGGGCATTACTGTAAACAAGTGGTGTCAATTTCACTGTAAGTAGTTGGAGCAACTGACTCATCAGTGTGACATTTTCTTGGGGCACCCAGAACTCTGAGTCACCTAGTTACCACTGTACCTTAGCAACAGAGAGACTTGCTGGGGTTAAACACTATATCAGTTCCCTGACAGTTAGTTAGCCACCCAGACAATCTCACCCAAAGCTCTGCCAGCCTTTACTTTGCCTTGAAGGTAACACTTGGTGCACCCCAGTTCCTGGGCCCTCTGGAAGGACGTTCCTCTGGAGTATCTAGCTCTTGCCACTGGACACTTACCAAAATCACCAATTTTGCTATTTCCAAAGAGACAGTGCACATACCAGCTTGTCTGATTCAACTACAAATTCACACTCTGCTGAATATTACACATTGGAGATCTACTTATGATAAAAGAAAGAGAAGTTTATTAACAAAGAGAGAGATTTAAGTGATACTGAATAAGAATAGTGGAAATAGATATGTTACTAATAAAACTAAATTATAACATGTTTCTAAGACACTAAACATAACTTTTTCAGACTAAAACCTTTGTCTAAGATAAGCTTCTCACCTAAAGCAACCTCTCAGCATCTCCAGCCCCCAAGGGCCAGGATCCAGCTTTTATGGATGAAAAAACCACTGTCCTTTTTTGTTCCTTCAGTGATGGACAACAAAATGTCTTTTTGCTTCTCCTCATATCTCCACCCTCCAACTCATAGATAATCCTCTGTGATTGTAGTCTCTGTTTTCTTCCTATAATGTGTGAAATCCTGTCAACCTGTTGACTCATATGCTCATAAAGCTCCCATTGTGTTTTGGCTTTTACAATGATTGATTTACATCAGAAACCTAGGCAGTCAGGTAAATCAACATTCCTTTGTCTAGGACAACCTTATTGATCAACCCTGCCTTGTTACAGAGTTTAAATATATTTAAATATTTTAGTACATACATACAACTTCTTGAATAACACTCATACATACACCTTGCAAAACTTATGACCAGTATGATATAAGCTTTCATTTGACACTTCCTACCATGTTCCTTATAGGCCTGATAGGAATTGCTGAGACAGAGCAATGAACCACCAATGGATCTCTGTATCATGGTCAGGAAAGGCTAACATTACTAAATATTTAGAGCCTGATCAAAAAATATCTATGGAGCTAAGGTGTCATGATAGCAATGTACCATGAGATGAGTATAAAACCTGACACTGAGATGTGCAATTCTTTTCTCAGGATAGGGTTCTAAAGATGGAGAAAGCTTGCTGACAGAGGTAGCATGAGTAAAAGGCACATTTAGACTATTATCAGGGGACAGTTCCAAAGAGTAAGATCTCTTAAAAAGGGGGATTATTTCCAAAGGGAAAAGGTGGGAGCTCCAGCATTTGAGACACTTAAAATAGACTAGACAGGCCATGAAACAAGCTACAACAGGAAACACTTCTGCACAAGCAGGAATGGACTAAGTAATCTCATCCATCTACAATAGTTATGCAGATGACTAGATACAGGACCATTTCCCAGCAAACACATTTGCATGTCCTGTGTCTCACTAGAGTGTACTAACTTAACTTAACTGTTGCAGTGGAGACAAGCCCAAAGAAGGAGTAACTGAGAAATGATGATTATGAAATAAAGCTTTAACTATATAGAAAGCATTGTTGTAAACAGACAGGTAGCATAGTCCAGTCGATAGGCCAGTGTATTTATGTAGAAGACTTCCAGACACAAGATATGTAAATCATACATATAACCAGATACCTCAGACTTATGGGCAACATTCATACATGAATTACATTGATAGAACGAGGAGTACTTGTGGCACCTTAGAAACTAACAAATTTATTTGGGCATACACTTTCAGGGGCTAAAACCCACTTCATCGGATGTGTGCAGTGGAAAATACAGTAGGAAGATATATATACACAGAGAACTTGAAAAAATGGGTGTTGCCATACCAACTCTAATGAGACTAATCAACTAAGGTGCGCTATTATCAGCAGGAAAATAATAAACTTTTGTAGTGATAATCAGGATGGCCCATTTCAAACAGTTGACAAGAAGATGTGAGTAACAGAAGGGGGAAAAGGGGAAAAATTAGCATGGGAAATAGATTTTACTTTGTGTAATAACCCATCCTCTCACAGTCTTTACTTTAGAGAAAGGACTTTCCCAAAAGTATGTAAGAGAGCAGTATGACTGCTCAGAGCTCCAGTATGAAACTGCAGAAAAACCTGAGTGTCTCTGGATTAAATTTAGAAGTATGAACAACAAGGGTGATGTCGTGGTGGGAGTCTGCTACAGACCACCAGACCAGGGGGATGAGGTGGACGAGGCTTTCTTCCAGCAACTAACAGAAGTTGCTAAATCACAGGCCCTGGTTCTCATGGGTGACTTTAATCACCCTGATATCTGCTGGGAGAGCAATACAGCGGTGCACAGACAATCTAGGAAGTTTCTGGAAAGTGTAGGGGACAATTTCCTGGTGCAAGTGCTGGAGGAACCAACTAGGGGAAAAGCTCTTCTTGACCTGCTGCTCACAAACAGGGAAGAAATAGTAGAGGAAGCAATAGTGGATGGGAACCTGGGAGGCAGTGACCATGAGATGGTCTAGTTCAGGATCCTGACACAAGGAAAAAAGGAGAGCAGTAGAACAGAGACCCTGGACTTCAGAAAAGCAGACTTTGACTCCCTCAGGGAACTGATGGGCAAGGTCCCCTGGGAGAATAACATGACGGGGAAAGGAGTTGAGGAAAGCTGGCTGTATTTTAAAGAAACCTTATTGAGGTTGCAGGAACAAATCATCCCGATGTGTAGGAAGAAAAGTAAATATGGCAGGCGACCAGTGTGGCTTAACAGTGAAATCCTTGCTCGTCTTAAACACAAAAAAAACAGCTTACAAGAAGTGGAAGACTGGACAAATAACCAGGGAGGAGTATAAAAGTATTGCTCAGGCATGCAGGTGTGAAATTAGGAAAGCCAAATCACACTTGGAGTTGCAGCTAGCCGGAGATGTTAGGAGTAACAAGAAGGGTTTCTTTAGGTATGTTAGCAACAGGAAGAAAGTCAAGGAAAGTGTGGGCCCCTTGCTGAATGAGGGAGGGAACCTAGTGACAGAGGATGTGGAGAAAGCTAGTGTACTCAATGCTTTTTTTGCCTCTGTCTTCACAGACAAGGTCAGCTCCCAGACAGCTGCACTCTGCAGCATGGTATGGGGAGGAGGTGACCAGCTCTCTGTGGAGAAAGAAGTAGTTCGGGACTATTTAGGAAAGCTGGACGAGCACAAGTCCATGGGGCCGGATGTGCTGCATCCGAGGGTGCTAAAGGAGTTGGCCGATGAGATTGCTGAGCCATTGGCCGTTATCTTTGAAAAATCATGGCGATCGGGGGAGGTCCCGGACGACTGGAAAAAAGCTAATGTAGTGCCCATCTTTAAAAAAGGGAAGAAGGAAGATCCAGGGAACTACAGGCCAGTCAGTCTCACCTCAGTCCCTGGAAAAATCATGGAACAGGTCCTCAAGGAATCAATCCTGAACCACTTAAAGGAGGGGAAAGTGATCAGGAACAGTCAGCATGGATTCACCAAGGGCAAGTCATGCCTGACTAACCTAATTGCCTTCTATGATGAGATAACCGGCTCTGTGGATGAGGGGAAAGCAGTGGATGTGCTATTTCTGGACTTTAGCAAAGCTTTTGATACAGTCTCCCACAGTATTCTTGCCAGCAAGTTAAAGAAGTATGGGCTGGATGAATGGATGGTAAGGTGGATAGAAAACTGGCTAGATGGTCGGGCTCAACGGGTAGTGATCAATGGTTCCATGTCTAGTTGGCAGCCGGTATCAAGTGGAGTGCCCCAAGGGTCGGTGCTGGGGCTGGTTTTATTCAATATCTTCATTAACGATCTGGAGGATGGTGTGGACTGCACCCTTAGCAAGTTTGCAGATGACACTAAACTGGGAGGAGTGGTTGATACGCTGGAGGGTAGGGATAGGATACAGAGGGACCTAGACAAATTAGAGGATTGGGCCAAAAGAAATATGATGAGGTTCAACAAGGACAAGTGCAGAGTCCTGCACTTAGGACGGAAGAATCCCATGCACTGCTACAGACTAGGGACCGAATGGCTGGGCAGCAGTTCTGCAGAAAAGGACCTAGGGGTTACGGTGGACGAAAAGCTGAATATGAGTCAACAGTGTGCCCTTGTTGCCAAGAAGGCTAATGGCATTTTGGGTTGTATAAGTAGGGGCATTTCCAGCAGATCGAGGGATGTGATCATTCCCCTCTATTCAGCACTGGTGAGGCCTCATTTGGAGTACTGTGTCCAGTTTTGGGCCCCACACTACAAGAAGGATGTGGATAAATTGGAGAGAGTCCAGCGGAGGGCAACAAAAATGATTAGGGGGCTGGAACACATGACTTATGAGGAGAGGCTGAGGGAACTGGGATTGTTTAGTCTGCAGAAGAGAAGAATGAGGGGGGATTTGTTAGCTGCTTTCAACTACCTGAAAGGGGGTTCCAAAGAGGGATGGATCTAGACTGTTCTCAGTGGTAGAAGATGACAGAACAAGGAGTAATGGTCTCAAGTTGCAGAGGGGGAGGTTTAGGTTGGACATTAGGAAAAACTTTTTCACTAGTAGGGTGGTGAAGAACTGGAATGGGTTACCTAGGGAGGTAGTGGAATCTCCTTCCTCAGAGTTTTTTAAGGTCAGGCTTGACAAAGCCCTGGCTGGAATGATTTAGTTGGGTTTGGTCCTTCTTTGAGCAGGGGGTGGGACTAGATGACCTCCTGAGGTCCCTTCCAACCCTGAGATTCTATGATTCTATGATTAAAACAGCACGCAGCATTTAAACCAGTGGTTCTCAAACTGGGGCCGCCACTGGTGTAGGGAAAGCCCCTGGCGGGCCGGGCCGGTTTGTTTACCTGCCAGGTCCTCATGTTCGGCCAATCGCAGCTCCCACTGGCTGTGGTTCATCGCTCCAGGCCAATCGGGGCTATGGGAAGCAGCAGCCAGCAAATCCCTTGTCCTGCACCACTTCCCACAGCCACCATTGGCCTGGAGCGGTGAACTGCGGCCAGTGGGAGCCGCGATCGGCCGAACCTGCAGACCCAGCAGGTAAACAAACCGGCCCAGCCCGCCAGGGTCTTTCCCTACACAAGAGGCGGCCCCAGTTGAGAACCACTGATTTAAACCCTTGTATGCCACATCCTAGCTCTTATGCAATGCTTGTGTCTATCATTTTTCAGTAGCCTCATGTTACAAGTTGGAAAACACCCAAAGCACCCAAATGTGTTTATGTACTTATTAATGAAAGAAACTACTGTAAATTTACAGCATGCAAATGGAATAGAAGTCCATGCAGACTGTGCTTAACAACTATCCACTAATTTATCTTGGCCATGGTGTTATTCACAAAATAGTTGTAATGTAATTTGAAGCTTTCCCAATGATAAAAGCCTGATCACTAGATCTCTAAGAAAAAAGGTACTTTACACTTGGAAGCTGAAAGATGGGAAGGTACCATTTCCCAGTAAACACATTTGCATGTCCTGTGTCTCTTTGGAAAACAAACTGTTGGATCGTTCGTTTGTGAGGTGGGCTCGCTGTTTCTTTTTCTCTGCCTGTTGGTAAAGAAGGATAAAATAGATAATCCCATGTTGGAACTAGATGTCCATGTTGTGATTTATTGGAGTGCATTTATCATTTCACTGTGACTGTAGACTGCGGGCCTGAGACAAATTGAGTCCGTCAGCCTTTATCTTTTCATTTCTATTTGCTTGTCAAAAAACTGAAATAATAGAAAGAAAGGAGAATTGCCTAGGAAGGTAGCCGAGGTGAAAGTCAAGCTACAGGGAGTCTGCCTTTAAAGTATCTTTCCCACATTCTATTCAGCTGAAGCCCAAATCCTATTCAAACAGGAGACAGCTAATCTGTCCAGTTTAACATATATACACACATGAACACAGGAATATATGTGTACAGTTTTTATATTAAGACTCTGCTACTGTATTAGCAAATAATACTGCAGGTTAAAGGTGAAAAATTCAGCCCAAAGACACAGTTAACTTTTTCCTTGCTTCAGCTGCATATTTACATAATATGCAATTTACTGTCAAATAGAGAGATCCTATTGCCGAGGGAATCCAGTGGACTGATTTGTTTTATAACAGCTGGCAACAAGGGAAAGCAAGGCTCTATTTCTGTGAAACAAAATGAATCCAGCATACAAAGTCCAGACTACTGCTATTGTTATTGCTGATGTACTAATTGCTATAGTAAGTATGCTGGGTAGAGGATGAGATAAAATTTGATGGACCTCAAATGATTCAGAGGATAATTTCAGAAAAATTGCTCCAATCATAAGACCTGTCCTGTGAAATACTGAACACTTCCAGCAAGATGCTGACTGCCTTCAACTCCTATTGGCTTCAACTGGGTACAGTGTCTTTTTAACTTAAAAATTAAGGTGGACATTTCATGAGATTTTCTCACAAGAATTTCCACTGCTTTCTAGCTTCAGTTGGTTTAAGTAAACTATGAAAAAGTCTCCCAATGGTCCTTTTTCCTTCCATCTTTCCAGTGCTTTGGGGATGCTGCATTAATTTAGATGGAATATATATGGGCCCAAAGAGTCAAAAGTGTTGACATGACCCTGTAACTTTCCAAAATTAAACAGTTTTAAACAAGGCTTGTGGGTTTGATATACAGAAACCTCAGCCTGCTTATAGTATGGCAAACACAGCATTATGCACCTATTCATCTTTTATTAAAGATATAGAAAAGAAGGGGAAAAGTTAAAGTATTTGGTAAAATATTAAGTAAGGCTTTCATTTTAACAACTTCCCTTGTTCACTTTCAATTTAGAAGGAACCCCTCTGATTGAGAGTCTCTTAAATGGTATTAAAAGTGATAATCAGTGGACTTCTTGGGGGAAAGAGCAAAAGGTTGTTGAGATGGGCTGGAGCTCTTGTTATTGCTGCTGTTAAAGTTTGGTCCCATTTCCTAGAAGACAAAACAAGACAAACGTATACAAGAAAATAAAGAAAAGCTCAGCAATGGTAGAAAATGCAGCTTTTGTCTTTGTGGTTGAGTCTCATTTGCAAGCTTCTTGTTGGAAAAATACAGACACGATGCATGATCTTAATATCAGCCACTGCTAGGCCTGGCAAATTTGCACTACAGTTGGGCTTTTTAGGACATTGCTTTTAGCTGCCCCTTTCTGGTCACAGGCTTACAGCAATGTTGCAAATTAAACAGTCTTGGTGGGCTGAGTCAGACTCTTGTTAGATAGAAGGCAAAAGAAGAAGGATAGAAAAGAGAAAAAATAAGGTGTAAAAGGAAAAAGCGGTGTGTGTGTGAGAGAGAGAGAGAGAGAGAGAGAGTCTCACATCCCAGGTGGTGATTGGGATTTAGCCGCAGCTGGTGGAGATGGTGGTGTCATCAGGTCCCACTCTCTTGTTTTGTCTGTTTATGACATCCTTCAGTATCAGGATGAAGAAGGCATAATGGTGTCATGCTGGATCCCAGGGTCCCAGAAGGATGGAGGGGGTGGCAGCCGTGATGGTGAAGCCCCTTCCCCTTCTTTCAGTCAACAAATGTCTGCATTCATTTCTGTTTGTATTTTGTTTCCTTCAAAAGTTTTATTTTTCCTTTTCTTTTTAGGAACAACAAAGGGAGTGATAGGAGGAATAGCCTGGCCTCTCATTATTTTGTCTACCAATAAGGCCTAATTTCTGACACACAGATTTTGGTCCATTGATTTCTGGTTCCCACCCTTCTCTTGTTTATCAGCAGGGCCGCCCAGAGGGGGGGGCAAAGGGGGTAATTTGCCCCAGGTCCCGGGTTCCGCAGGGGCCCCCAAGAGAAGAGCGGAGGCTCCCGCCTCCGCCCCTCTCCTGGAGCCTCAGCGCACCAAGCGCCGAGTCTCCGGCCGAGCCCCTGAGCCCCGCCCCGATCCGAGCCGCATGGTGAGGGGGCGGGGCTGGGAGCTCCAACGGCGCCTGAGCCCCGCCCCGCTCAGAGTCGCGTGGGGAGGGGGCGGGGCAGCTGCCTCCGCTCAGCGTGGAGCTCACAGCCCCGCCCCCTCCCCACGCGGCTCTGAGCGGGACGGAGCTGAGGCCCCGCCAGAGACGCGCTCGGGTAAGAGGCTGGGGCCGGGCGGGGACCGCCGCCCGCCGCCGCCAAAGCGCAGCCCGGTCTTGGCGGCGGGGGCCCTTCTGTTCGGGACCCGCTGCCGAAGTGCCCCGAAGGCCCGCGGCGGGGACCCCCCCCGCCACTGAATTACCGCCGAAGACCGGGCTGCGCTTCGGCGGCGGGTCCCGCTTCGGCGGTAATTCGGCAGCGGCTTCGGGGCACTTCGGCGGCGGGTCCCGGAACGGAAGGGCCCCCCGCCGCCGAAGACCCCGGGCCCCCGGAATCCTCTGGGCGGCCCTGTTTATCAGGCACAATCTTAACACAGTCCTTGAATTATATCAGTAGGCCTTTTTAGTTCTTTTCATTTTACTTTTGCACCTTGCCTAATAGGGAATAAACTCAAACAAACATTTATAAATACAAGTTCATTTGTAGAGGATTTCAGAATGTAACAAATCCTGTTTAAGGATCTGCATTTCTGATCACAGATCTTGGTCCTCTATTACAGACTAAAATTATCTGAGTGATAGGCATACCATATCAATGGGAGCAATTTAAAATAAATGTGCGACAATATTGACTCCTTCTATCAGCCCCCATTTCTCATAGCAGAACAAAGCTGTACCAACTATTTGGGCAGATTACTGATTAATTTTTAATATTTTGTTCACGTGAATAATTGTGAAAAATAAGTAGATGATGTACAAGCAATTTTTGACTGTATATAATGATACTTGGAGTAAATTATTCAATTTTGGCATTTTCAATATCTGCAAAAAACATTCATAAATTTGAAAAAAGTGCATTGTAGTTACATGTGTACACACTTTGTAATTCATTACAACATAATTGCTCCATAATTGCTCAGTTACTGTAATATTTATATTTTCTTCCATAATAGATTGATCCCCAGAGAATAACAGTATTTACACAATCTCCATCTCTGCTCACTGAATGGGCTGGCAAAATGGCATATGAAACAAAATACTTTTCAGAAAGAATTTAGAAGGCTGAATATTGACAATGGGGAAGGTAAATGCAGTGGATCTCTATAGATTTTGCTTTATGTTTATTAATAAAGGGTTTGCTGGTATTTCATTATGAACTTCTGTTCTTATGGGGTCTATACATCATCTATTGTGTACCAAAGCTAGACTGAGTTTAGGAGGAGACAAAAAAAAGGTAAAGGGAATTTCAGTATTGCAGGATTTTTTGTTTTGTTTTAAGGCTGTGGTTCTGTCTCTTAGAAAGAACCTTGAAAATGTAACTCCTGCAAATTGTTGTAAGTCACTCACTAGGATTAAAAATCTAACCCTCATTTCCTCAGTGTGGGATTTTGTCATCTAGTTGTCGGTATGCAGAAGAGGTTAATGAGTCTACTATGGCTAACAGCTAAGGGTATTAGTCCTTTAGCTCAAGTGGTAGATGCTCAAGCTTTTTAATACAAAGGACCAGAGTTGAATACCTGCTGATGCATGGTCAAAGTTTGTTGTGAATTTTTCCTGACAATCACTGTTTTATTCACAGCCCAACAGAGTTGGCTATTGGGATCTGGAAAACCCATAGCAGTATGTCCCTTTGGTTTTTTAGAGACCATATATGAATCCACAGCTGTAGGAAGGCAAGAATTCTTGCTTTGGTGTCATCTGAAGGACTTGGATTCTGCCACATAGAGCTCATTGGAGTATGTTTCCCCTAAATTTTTACAGTAAAGATACTGTAGGAAACCAGGATCATTATATGCTGCCATAGGTGTGAATAGAGCTTAACAGAGAATGAACATATGGTCCCTGTCTTGAGGGGCATAAAATCTAGGTTAGATACCACATGACTTGATGCAGGCAAAGATAATATGTAGCAATGTGAATAAACTGGCATGGCTCCCGAGTGGAGGTTAGAACGGGGTCACAGGCAGTGACAGAAAGGGACCAAAGCACTCTCTTGAGATGTGGAGGTTTGCAGGATGAGGCAGCTGCAATCTGGTGTTCCTAAGCCCTGAAAGAACCACGTTCCATTTCTACACAATAAAGGATTTCTTATAGGTGTAGACGGAGCCTGCCTTGTGGAGCGCTGATGCCTAGAATGAGTCAGAGTAGGAAGAGGGAGCCCGAGAGGGAGTTTGCATGGCAAGTGGAATCAGAAAAGATAGTCCCTGAATAGGGAGCATCCCAGGAGAAGGTGAGATATTTCTTATGGGAATAGGAAACAAAAGGGGCATGAAAGGAAACAGAGGTGTTAAACCTTTGAGCCTGAGAATGTGTGGCTAGAAACAAGGGAAGAGATATAGGAAATGACAGAACCATATGTAGGGAGTCGGAGTTTAATTTTCATGAAGTGGTGGTAGTGTGGGATGGGGAATAAGCAAGAAAATGGGTCTCAAAGAGGAAGCAATATGCTGTGAGTGGTGAGAGAGGCAACGAGTTTGTTGACAGCATTGCAGATTGACTGGATGGTGGAGGAGGGCCAGCAAGGTAAGCCAGAGAGAAGGCTGCATTAGTCTAGGCAGGAGACATAAAGGTCTAGGAAGGCTTTTGACAGTAGGGATGAGGAAAGAGAGGGACAAAAGGATGTGAAAGTTGGCATGTGAGCTTTCAGGTCCACAACAATTTTCTGGCATGCTTATGGAACAGAACCCATTAATGGCACACAGAGTCATTTCAGTCTGGAGTGAAAACCCATATTTTCAATTTTTACGCTGAATTTCTTTGCTTCTGTGAGACAATAAGGCCAGCTTTTCCCATTGCTGTATTTTTTCCCCCAGCTCTTGACACCAGGACATTTTTCATACTGCTAAGCGTAAAATGAGTTGACATTGTATTACAAACTCTCATTCTCATGGGTATAAATGAGAATATAAAAAAGTCCCATAGCTGTGCTTGCAAAGCCTGTCTGATTGTTTGGCTTTTCAACACCGCAGACATGCTAAGCAGGCCTGCTGCCTAGTAAAACTAAAAAGTTAAATATTGATTTCCTTTCTTCTGTTTTTAATCCCAAATTCTACTTTGGAACTTTGGAACTTTGTTATGGTACAGTACGAATCATACAACTATTTCCACAGCAGGTTGGCCAATGCAGTATTTCCTATTAAAATGTCATTGTTTCCTCCAGTAGGGCAAGGTGTTACCAATGCTTAGAAGTTTTTTCCTATATAGATCTCAAAACACTTTACAGAGGAAATGAGTATCATTAGCCCTAATTACAGATGGAGAAACTGAGGCAGAAAGGTTAAATGATTTGCCCAAGGTCACACAAAAGGTCAGTGGCAGAGCCAGGAATATAATTCAGGACTCCTGATTCCTAGTTCAATGCCCGGTCCACCGGACCACTCTATCATCATATGGCACGAATCTCATAATTAGCATAGGACTTCTGACATGAGTGTGATGAACAGTATTTGTTCCACACATTCTGTTGTGTAAAATGGTAGATCCTGCTCCCAAAACAACCACGAGGCTCTTCAGCTTTTATTCAATACATGTATGGTGAATATTAATGAAGGACAATGATTACCTGGCATTTATTTCATAGCTTTTGTTCAAATATTTCTCAAACACTTTATAGACTTTTACTGATTACACTAGCTGTGAGACCAATGTTTGTGCTGAGCTCCCACTGAAGTCCACAGAATGTCTTCAGGATCAGGTCTGAAAAATAAAGAAATCATTGGCCCAAAAATGAGGTGCAGACAGATGGACAGAAATATCATGACTGTTTAATATCTTAAAAGCATCACCACACCACTGCAACCACTAAGATAGAAAGTGAAGAATAAAGTATTCAATTGAATGGTGCAGGATTAAAAATTACTCAGATTGGAATTTGATCAGGGCTGTCGTACTCACAACCCTAATCTTGCAAAGAGGGATATGGAATCTTTAATGAATGTGATAATCTATGTTACACACAGTATAGGGGCCTGTTCCAAAACCCATAAAGTCCATGGGAATCTCTCAGTGTATTTCAGTGGGATTTGGATCAGGCCCTATATCGCTTAGTGATTATATTACAAGAACATACATTACAAAATTCTGGCAATAAGGTTAAGAATGGAAATGAAGTATAGGGCCAAATCTTGCTCGCTATAGTCAGACAAGTAATGAGACCCTGGCTTCACCTGAAATTCACAAACAGGATGGGTGTATGTACATATTGTGATTGTGTCTACATAGTTAAGCCACACATGTTAGTCTATCTTATCCAATCAATAGCAGAAGGAAGAACATTGTGCAAAACAGTGAGGGTCCCAGGCAGTCTGCAAAGGAGGAACACTTATAGTCATTAGCAACACATCTCATCACTCCACACCTGAAGTGATTGAGCTTTACCCAAAGCTGGGAGGTCAAAACTAGGGGGCTGGACTGTTAGATCTATCACAAGGTAAAAATGTGGCTGTGTTTGTAGCTTGTTCTTGACACCTTGTATACCACCCAGAGGTGATACTAGGAGAATTGTCCAAACAAGGTGCCCTGAGCTAAGATAGTGGCTCAGTAGATTAAACATCTTTAAACAGGGGTAGAGATGTGGAATGACTAGCACCTTAAGGAGCAAATTCTGCAAGGTGACTTATAACCTGATGTCAGTAGGGTGATATTCAACAGTAGTAGCAGACAGGCCATGTTAGTCAGTCCTATGGTACATTTTATTATATGCACAGTTTCATTCAGCTGGATGTCTGCTAATCCTGTGTGAAAAAAGCTGTGCAACACTAGGGAGCAATACTCTGATACAGAACAGCACAAGGCAAGCCCAGAATTTCTCAGTATCTGTTCATTGGCTCCCCATGTAGAACCAGCTAGTTTGCTGAACAAGTTGTTTCTTGTCTTTATTTTCAGCAAAGTGTTGTTAAAATGTTCCTTGAAAGTCAAGGTGCAGTTCAATATAACACCTAGATACATAGGTTTTTGGTCATGGGGTAGCTTGTTTCCTGAATGGTCTTATTGTTTGGCCCTTGTGTGGTATAAATGGAAGCAGCTGGAAACTCTCTTTTTTGGTACCAGATTATTGCATGTCAGCATTCAGAACTTCTAGCTGACAGAAATCCTGGTCCTGCACTGCCAGACAGATGTCATCTGTGTAAATGAAACACCTGGCAGTGATGTTGGGAATATCATTTGTGAAGAGGCTGAAAAGTATCAGTGCTAGAACTGAACCTTGAGATAGTTATTTTGAGACCTTCTGTAGTTGTTTTTTGTCCAAGTGAAACTTGAAACCTGTGGCCTCTCAGCAACAGTTCCATAGCCATGACAACCCACTTTAGTAGGACCAATGTATGTCAGTACACCAGAGGTGGGCAAACTGTGGCCGTGGGCCACATCCAGCCCACGGGACCCTCCTGCCTGGCCCCTGAGCTCCTGGCCTGGAAGGCTCGCCCCGGCCCCTCCCCTGCTGTTCCCCTTCCCCCGCAGCCTCAGCTCACTGCGCCACTGGTGCAATGCTCTGGGCGGCGGGGCTGCGAGCTCTTGCCGGCGAGCCTGGCCTGACCCGGTGCTCTGTGCTGCGCGGTGGCGTGGCTGGCTCCAGCTGGGCGGCATGGCTGCCTGTCCTGGTTCTCCACTGGTGCTAGAGGCAGCACAGTAAGGGGGCAGGGAGTGGGATGGCGGGGTTGGATAGAGGGCATCATGGGAGTTCAGAGTGGTGGTTGGGAGCAGGGGTGTGGATAGGGGTCAGGACAGTCAGAGGGCCACCCTCCATACACTTTGGAAACTGGATGTGGCCCTCAGGCCAAAAAGGTTGCCCGACGCTGCAGTAGACCCTTTATGCCAGATCATGTCATAAGCACAGTAAGATCTAGGAATACTGTGCCTGTCTTCTGCCTGGTCTGAAAGCCATTCTGGTGACTGCCAGTACTTGATCACAAGGACTGTAGTTTTGCCTTGACCTACACTGAGGATATCATCAGTGGTGGGGGCAATTCTTTGAAGCATGCACTTTTCAAGTAATTTGTACATGCAGCTTAGCGGGCGGTGAGGGGGGCAACTTGTTGCAAATCATTGGTCTTTCTCAGGTTTTGGCCAGGCTATTACTTTTGCTTTGTGCCAGATTTTAGGTATATTATTTTCCTGACTCTTGATAGAAAGATGTTGTTAGCCAAAAGGGCTCATTTCCCCCCGGAGCTTACCTAATTACACCAAGGAGGCACGGAAGACAGGAAGACGAGTACCACTCCCTTTATTGATTGGTCAGCTGAGCGGGTGCTCTCATCGGCTAGTGCCAGAAGAGAGAGACACCTTACAAGGCCGAACAGGCCCCTTTTATAACCAGTAACAAACAACTTAGCCTACATCCTTCTACGTCATTCTGCTGACCTATAGAACCTGTAAATGCATAATAGGGTACACAGGATACATATATCATTTTAAGGGGGAAACAAGATACATCTGTTGACCCTTTGTACTAAATGTTTTGGAGACATACATGGGAAAACAGCTGCATATACTTGGGGAGCCAAACAAGCTGATAAGCAAAATAGCTGACATAGGTAAATACACGTCCGTTGTTTTATTGAGTTCTTTAAGCTTTCCAACAATGTCTATCCATTGTCTGTTAGTTTTTCCCAGTTTCTTCAGGGATTTTGGGGGGAGATATTATCAAGCCCCCAGCCTTTACCTGTTTTCAATGTTTCAGTTGCTCCTTCTATTTCATCTGCAGTGAAAGGCTGGAAGTGTTCTTGGATTTCAGGTAGATACTGTTTATATTGCCATCATTGCTACTTCAACTCTCCTTCACACTTTTTTGCCCTTATCTGCCTTTGTGACATTTATCAGGTGGGTAGCAATGCTGTTTGGAAAGTCTAGGTAGTGATGCATGCTGCGGGCTTCTGAGCAGCATCAATTTCTGATAAGCATTCAGGATTTGCAACTGGATCTTGACATGTTTAATTCAATCATAGCCTGTTCCCATCTTGCTCCCCTAGACCCATACAAGCGGTCTAAAAGTTGTATGGTGATGTCTGGATCACCACTTTCTTCATATTGCTTGAGGAGTTCTGCACATTTCTCATCCAGGAAGGGAATACAGCTCTTATATCAACCTCCTGGAATTGACTTGGTGGCAGCTTTATAAATGGATTTTGTGAACTTCATGTAAGCTTCTTCAATAGAGATGTGTGGGATACAAGTGATGTAGCGGTTGGTGAATTGCGGAAAACTGGGCTAGTTCCAGCAAGGGTTTTATTGGTGCTCACAGTAAGTATGGTTAGTCTATCTTTGATAAGGATCGGAGGATGTTGCCTATGTGGAAAGTTTTTTAAATACACAGCTTGTAGCTTGATATGGATGATTGCCTGTGCTGAGGTCAGGGGAGCAGTCTTGCTTCCATCTGGCAGAAAGAAAAGTACTCCTTGTTTTGGGTCATGGATAAGGTGAAGGTCATGGAGGTCGATAAGTCATCCCCATTTTGATCTCACTATCTGTATCCCAAAGTGGTGTGGTGATTATTAAAATCTTCAACATAGATATCAGGAAGTAGGAACTTAGGAAGAATATTTAGGGTCAGTCAGTGTTAGTTAGGGGGCTTGAACTCATTTGCCATTCTGAAATGATCAACTCTCGCAAGAGTTGCAATATAACAAAGGTCTGAATTAGATTGGAGTGATTCCATGTCAGCATCATCTGCTCTGACATAGGTGACATATTTCCTATGCAGAGAGTAACTCACAAGGTCATAACCTTTGATGTTAAGGTGGCTGGCAGAAAGCAAGTTGACATGTGGGACACAAAAGGTAAATGTATTTCAGTAGGAACCCTTGTATATGGAAGGCAGCTAGGATTTGTCCCATATATCGTATGGGGAGTGGTAACACAAACTGACATACTGTGTCACTCTCATAAATCACAGCAAGCTCTAGTTATCTAATTCCTTGATCTTGAATTTATTTCTATTGGAAGGTATTTTAAAAACCTAGAGGCATACCATACAATGATTCTGTGCAACTTTTCCACTAAAATATAAAAAACGTTAAAGCAGCGCACCACGAAAAGAACAAACAACTGAAACCACTAATCAATCTGTCATTTTCTCTTGCTCCTGTGCACGCACACACACCCCTGAAACAGAATGATTTAAGTGTGTATAAAATTGTTGGAGACTTGGAATACCAAAATCCTACTGAGCCCTTTGTGTATGTGTGTTGCGTTATAAATCTCTAAAATGGAGGTTTACAAAAGAGATGCTGGCAGTCCATTAATTACAGTTATACTGGTGCTAGTGGTGTCTCTATAATTAAATGTAATTACTATGTATCTCCATCATTGAAAACACTCAATTGTAAATCTGAATTAAACGAAAGGCTCACAATTCTCCTGACAAATGTTTTGGCTGGCGGCCTTGTTCACTAATCTGAATTCCAAGGGCCCGGTTGTCAGTTGCTCTGTTTTTGCACTTGGAGCAGGATGGGTGAGAGGAGATGGCTCTCAGACAACTTTGCATGCCCCATAGTTTGGGGCAGCCATGCAACTGTCTGGCTCCTTCTGTGGATTACATCAGCCTCAGGGCTGCTCAGATTTACTTTCTGCTTTTCATGGGCCCTAGGAAGCAGACAATAGCAGTATGCCATTAGACTACCAGTAGTAGTGAGTTCTGAGCACAATCTCTCCATACATCCAGCCCCAAATATGCTGCTGGGTGCAGCAGCAGAGGACCTAGCACTCCCTTTTCTGTAGAACCACCACCTAACAGCTTATGAGAAAGGAAAAGAGCTTGCACACCAGTTGAAAAGGCAGAGGCAGGCAGTGTTAACTGTACATAAAGAGGAAAGAAGAGTCCCCAGGACTGAAGCATAAGAAAACCAATAGAGGAAGCTCCTCTGCCCCCTTGGCAGAGGTGGGGAGAACAGAAAACCTCTGCTGAGGAGACTGGACTCAGATGAGATGAAGGACAGGAAAAATGGGGGAGGGGCATAAAACAGAGGAAGGAGCATAGAGTGACACAGGGACATAGAATATGAGGGAGCATGTTGTGGGTGACACAAAGTGCTCTATATACATATATGGACAGGCATATGCATACATACGCTTACAGTTAACATGTAGAACCTGGTGCTACTGAGGGGCTTTCAGAAGGAGGAAAATAGCTCATCTAGGGAGCCATCTCTTTTTTCTCATTCGCCACAGCTTTTAAAAAAAAAAGTTATTTGTGTTGTGGTTTTGTGTGTCAACAGGTGTCTGCTGCAGAGAGGAGCTTGATTTCCCATTGAAACAAAAGTGCTTTGGTCACAGCACCCTTTCTACCTTTGGTGCTATACAAAAATCTGCATTGAAAAACTTTAAGGTTGCAAAGTCAAGTGCTCAAAGTTAGGAAATGCCCCCCTTTGTGCACATGCATATGACACAGTTTTACATAATCACATACTATTTTTTAAACCTGAACAATCAGGGGTTGGTTTGTTTTTGTTTTCATAATGGATGACTCGGTGTACAAGAAACACACTTTCTTCTTCGAGTGATTGCTCCTATGCATTCCAGTTAGGTGTGTGCCCGCCGCGTGCATGGCTCGTCGGAAGATTTTTACCCTAGCAACACTCGGCGGGTCGGCTGGCGCCCCCTGGAGTGGCGCCGCTATAGCGCTGGATATATACCCCAGCCGACCCGTCCGCTCCTCAGTTCCTTCTTACCGCCCGTGACGGTCGTTGGAACGGTGGAGTGCTCCTTTGACCTCCACAGCCCTAGCTTCTCTCTGATTTCTTCTTTGTAGTTATTGTATATAGTTCTTAAAAATAGTTAGATTAGTTCTTTAGTTAGTTAGTTAGTTAGGGGAAATCGGGCGGCCTAGCCCTTCTTTTCCCGAACCGGTGCGGGCTCATGCCCAAGTCACCGGGATTTAAGCCCTGCTTGGCCTGTCAGCGGCCCATGCCAATTGGAGACCCTCACGACTCCTGCCTGCGGTGCTTAGGAGAGTCTCATCGTGCAGATAAGTGCCCTATTTGCAAGTCTTTTAAGCCGAGGACAAAGAAAGAGCGAGACTTTCGTTTAAAGCAGCTCTTGATGGAGTCGGCACTTAGCCCTGTGGTGCCGACATCAGCTGCTCCACAGTCCTCTTCGGTACGGAGCGCCCCAGCGGTTCCTGGCTGGTCCGGTACCGAGACTATGAAAAAACAGCAACCGGCACCGATGTCCCGGCACCGTTCCCTCTCTCCTGCGAGGAAGCGTAAGCCGGCGCAGACGGCCTCCAAGGCATCTGCACCAGGACCGCTTGCCCAACCACCGGCTCCGACAACCCCAGCACCGACTCAGCCGGCGCCCAAACCATGCGCTGTACCGTCGACTCCGGCACCGCAAGAGCCGTTGAGTCCGGTACCGCCTTGCTCTCTGGTGCAAACCGTGGTCGAGCTGCCTCTCCCGTCGACACCTGAAACTTTTTCGACGGCGAGAGAGCTGATAGCGCTCACCGAGCCACCACGTATCCAGCCCCCGGCACCGCCGGTGCGGACTGTGAAGTCAGTGGGTAAGCCGGCTATCATGCGGCCTCCTTCCCCTGACAGATGAGAGAGACGGTACTCCAAGTCCCGCTCCCGATCTCGGAGACGTTCTCCTTCACGCCGCTCCAGATCTCGGCGCCGGTCGCAGTCCCGGTACCACTCTCCATCGCGGTACCGGTCGCACTCCCAGAAACGATCCCGGTCCCGCTCTCCTGACCGGCGGTATCGACGCAGATCTGGATCTCGGTACCGTTTCCGGTACCGTTCATCCCGCAGCCACTCCCACCGCTGGGAATCGAGATCCCGGTCGACCTCCCGGCACCGGCATGATCGATGGTCCGATCTCGCTCCCGGCACTATGACGACCGGTACCGTTCCCTGGTACCATCCAGGGAAAGACCAGCAGCATCGATGGCGCAGTCCCACAGTCTCTCCGCCCCGCCGTGGCCTTCGCGTCAGCCCTCTGTCTCCTCTCAAGCGGACAGTGTAGCCGATCCACGCACCGACCCTCAAGGGCAGGACCAGGGTCCCCCCCAATGGGGCTTCTGGACCCCATGGGCCCATCATGAGGTACCCCCCTCTCAGTGCCCCAGAACTTCCGACCACAGGGCGCCTGAGGCTACGGTCAGCCGACCTCCTCCCTCGTCATTGGTAGAGGAACCTCTGCCACCTGTAGTTGCGGAGCATCCCCCGGTCGCGGAGACCTCGCAGCACATTGACGAGCCCCCACCGGACACCCTAGTCCCGGGCCTGTCATCGTCTTCCTCGCCGGATGAGGCAGTGGCGGTGGCATCGCCATCGGGCTCTCCCCCGATTGACCCTCTGAGCCCACCAGGACTTACTTCGACGAGTGGCCCAAAACATTAACCTGCCCGTTGAGGAGGTGGCAGAGGATGATGACCCTGTGGTCAGCATAATCGGGGCTGATGCGCCTCTTCGGGTGGCTTTGCCCTTTATTCGCACGATCCAGCGAAATGCAGATACTATTTGGCAGTCGCCGGCTTCCATCCCTCCCACTGCTCAGGGGGTGGAAAGGAAATACTCGGTCCCCTCCAGAGGGTATGAGTAGCTGTATAGGCACCCGGCTCCAGACTCGCTGGTAGTGCAGTCCGTTAATGACCGTGAGCGCCATGGACAGCCAGCTCCAGCGCCAAAATCTAAAGAGGCGCGACGGATGGATCTTTTGGGACGGAAGGTCTATTTAGCCGGTGGCCTCCAACTGAGGATTGCCAACCAGCTGGCTCTCCTCAGTAGATACACTCATAACACCTTGGTGTCTCTGTCAAAGTTCACTGAGCTGGTGCCATCAGACTCCCGGCCTGAATTCACGGCCCTTATTGAGGAGGGTAAGAAAGCCTCTCAGTCGGCACTCCAAGTCTCTCTGGACTCTGCGGATTCAGGAGCCAGGACTTTGGCCTCTGGGGTGACCATGAGGAGAATTTCATGGCTTCAGGACTCCACGCTGCACCCGGAGGTCCAACACACCATCCAGGACTTACCGTTTGATACCCAGGGTCTATTTTCTGAAAAAACAGACTCAACTGGTGGCTGAACCCAGAGGTAGTGTGTGCCGGAGTTCCATTCCGCCTACCCCACCCCTCCGTCACCCTGATCACGGATGCCTCGGCATTGGGGTGGGGTGTACACCTCGACAACCTGCACACCCAGGGTCTCTGGTCGTCCCAAGAGCTCTCCCTACATATCAATGTCAGGGAGTTGCGGGCGGATTCGCTTGGCGTGTCAAACCTTCCACGCCCATCTCCAAGGGCGCTGCGTGGCAGTTTTCACGGACAACACGACGGCGATGTTTTACATCAACAGACAGGGCGGGGCTCGTTCCTCCCTGCTTTGCACGGAAGCGATGCACCTTTGGGACTTCTGCATAACCCACTCTATTCACCTGGTAGCATCGTTTCTTCCAGGAGTGCAGAACACGCTGGCCGACTGTCTCAGCAGGTCATTCCTCTCCCATGAGTGGTCGATTCGCCCAGATGTTATCCACACAGTTTTCCAGAGGTGGGGTTTTCCCCAAATAGACCTGTTTGCCTCCAAAGAGAACAGGAAATGCCACCAGTTCTGCTCTTACCAGGGTCGCTCCCAGGGTTCCCTATCGGACGCATTCCTCCGCTCCTGGACGGGTCACCTGCTATATGCCTTCCCTCCGTTTCCCCTCGTACACCGGGTGCTACTCAAGCTCCGGAGGGACAGGGCCCGCCTCATACTCGTCGCTCCGGCCTGGCCGAGACAGCACTGGTACACCCTGCTGCTCGAGCTCTCCGTACGGGATCCCATTCCCCTCCCCTTATGGCCGGACCTGATAACGCAGGACTTCGGCAGGCTTCACCACCCGGACCTGCAGTCCCTCCACCTTACAGCTTGGTTCCTACGTGGCTGACCCGAGCGGAGCGTGACTGTTCTGCTGCGGTGCAGCAAGTCCTGATGGAAAGCAGGAAGCCTTCCACTCGGTCGACCTACCTCGTGAAATGGAAGCGTTTCGCACTCTGGTGCGATCAGAAGGGTCTCAATCCTTTCGTGGTCCCTATTCCTACGATCCTGGACTACCTCTGGTCTCTCAAGGAGCAAGGTCTCGCGGTCTCCTCCTTGAAGGTGCACCTGGCGGCCATTTCTGCCTTTCGACCTGGCGTAGGAGAACGGTCCATCTTTTCCAATCAGATGGTTTCCCGCTTCCTTAAGGGACTAAATCGCTTGTACCCACCGATACGGCATCCTACACCTTCCTGGGATTTGAACTTAGTTTTAGCCAAGCTTATTGGGGCCCCCTTTGAGCCCTTGGCCACGTGTTCCCTTCTCTATTTGTCATGGAAAATGGCCTTTCTCGTCGCTATAACTTCAGCAAGACGAGTTTCCGAGCGTCACGCCCTAACGGCTGGTCCACCGTATACCATCTTCCATGGAGACAAGGTGCAGCTTCGGCCACACCCGGCCTTCCTCCCTAAGGTGGTGTCGGCCTTCCATGTGAACCAGGACATTTTCCTCCCAGTTTTTTTCCCGAAGCCGCACGCCTCACGTCGTGAACAACAGCTTCACACCCTCGACGTCCGCAGGGCCCTCGCGTTTTACATAGAGCGAACGAAACCCTTCCGGCTTTCGCCCCAGCTATTCGTAGCGGTTGCCGATCGCATGAAGGGCAAGCCGGTCTCCTCTCAGAGGATCTCCTCTTGGGTAACATCATGTATCCGGACATGCTACGAGCTTGCTAGCCGGTGCTAGCCGGTGAGCCAGCTAGCCGTCTCACCGCTCACTCTACGAGAGTGCAAGCCTCTTCTGCTGCCTTCCTGGCCCATGTCCCCATCCAGGACATCTGTCGGGCGGCTACCTGGTCTTCTGTCCACACCTTTGCTTCCCACTACATGTTGGTGCAACAATCTAGAGACGATGCAGCCTTCTGCTCAGCAGTCTTACACTCTGCCACGTCTCACTCCGACCCCACCGCCTAGGTAAGGCTTGGGAATCACCTAACTGGAATGCATAGGAGCAATCACTCGAAGAAGAAAAGACGGTTACTCACCGTTGTAACTGTTGTTCTTCGAGATGTGTTGCTCCTATCCATTCCAGACCCGCCCTCCTTCCCCACTGTCGGAGTAGCCGGCAAGAAGGAACTGAGGAGCGGACGGGCTGGCTGGGGTATATATCCAGCGCTATAGTGGCGCCACTCCAGGGAGCGCCAGCCGACCCGCCGAGTGTTGCTAGGGTAAAAATCTTCCGACGAGCCGTGCACGTGGCGCGTGCACACCTAACTGGAATGGATAGGAGCAACACATCTCGAAGAACAACAGTTACAACGGTGAGTAACCGTCTTTTACTTACAGTATGGCAGGCTTGGAACATGCTGCTTTATTCAACTACATACAAACAGTGTGTGTTGGGGGGGCACACAGTAACTAAAACAAGATGTAAAGGAGGTGTGGAGCATGGATCCAGCCCATAATACTCGAAGTAGCCCAGTTAACTCCACAATGACCACATCACTACAGTTTCCCCCCGCGCGCCCCCCCCCCCATAAATTTCTGAATGCAAGGTGTTATAATGGAAATGGTTGGGCAACATTAACTATAGACATCTCTGCCAGCTCTGCTTCTAATAAGAATAATTAAGGAATGACCTTGTACAGGGCCCTAAGAGTGATAAATTTTTTTTAAAAAATTCCCCTGCTATTGGTACAATCTATTGCAGCGGTGTAAAAACAGCAACAACAAAAATGCTCTCCCTCTGATATCTGAAATAAATATATGCCTCAAGGATAAACCATCTCTGGCAGAGATACTTTAGCAATACCAAGAGAGGGTGATTCCACCAACAGCAGAGAAACCATCCCAAACCTCCCTTCAAATCAATGGGATACATTTTTAAAAGTTTCTGCCGCATCCCTAACTGCTGCTGATCAGTGGCAGACATTTTTAAGGTCCGGTATTTTATCAGGCCTTTCTAAAATAAATGACAGTTCATGTAAATATAAGTTATTGCACAAAAGTACATTTACATTTGAATATTACAATAATTATAGGTGCTGGAATGAAATGGAAGTCGGACCCCTTATTGAAACTTAACACGCAGAACAAGAGGTTTAGGAATATTTGTATAATTGTGTTTGTATTGCTTGTTGAATTTAATTCTGATTTTCCCCCTCATTAATTCTGAAAGTCACAGGTATTCTTAACAAAATTACCACCAATTTAGATTTTAAAATACGTTAGGGAAAAAATGTGGAGGGAATACATTAGGGGAAAAAAATTCTCTCTCTATTGCAGAAGACAATATGAATCTCAAAAAAAAGAAAAGCATTTGTACTTCACAACAGAAGCCAGGTATAAGTGTCTAATTTCCTATCTAAGGTTTGGAGGGGAGGTTAAGGGGTTGATCCGTTTTAAAGATGGATTGACTTTAAAGAAACAGGGTCATTCTTAGCTGGTGTTAGTTGGTATAGCTCCAGTGAATCCATAGAGCCACACTGATTTAGACCAGTTCAGGATGCAGCTCACAATATCTTCAGCATGAAGGGTCTCTTACTTTCAGGCCTTCGCTACACTTGTGAGTTACAGAGCAATAAAGCAGCCTCAGGCACCGTAGCTCACTCCCCATCTACACTGGCAAGGCACGTAGAGCACTCAGGCTCTGCGGCTTCAGTGCTGCTGGTACTCCACCCCGGTGAGTGGAATAATGTTTGCTGCACCCTGCTGGAGCGCCGTGGCACCAGTGTGAACAAGGTGTTGCATTACTGTGCTGTGATCAGCCTCCAGAAACATCCCATAATCCCCTTAAGTCAAGTAGCCACTCCTGTCATTGTTGTGAAATCGGCTGCAGGAATGCGGAAATGCCCTTTCAAAGCTCAGTTTTGGAGAAGCTGGCTGCTTATCAGCTCTGAGAAAAAGCAAACATTTACTGTTCGCTTTGAGTGAGTTGGAGAGAGGTGGGGGGCAGAGGGGAGTCTGAACTTACAAGACAGAATGCTGATGCACTCTCAGCACCCCAAAAACCCACTCTCTCTCCCCCCACATACACACAACACACTCCCTGTCACACTCCACCCCCCCCCCATTTGAAAAGCACGTTGCAGTCACTTGCATGCTGGGATAGCTGCCCATAATGCACCACTCCCAATGCCACTGCAAGAAGCTGTCAGTGTGGATGGACTGCAGCGCTTTCCCTACAAAGGTGGGTTTAACTCACAGCACTCTACATCTGCAAGTGTAGCCATGCCCACAGAGAAGGGAAGATCAGAGCGTATGTCAAGTTTATAGCTTACCACTGCTTGATATTCATTACTGGCAGCTCTCAGGAAATTAGCACTCAGTGTGTAGGGTCACAATCCCATACTGACAAGGAAAAGAGCATAACAAATCCAAATTCTGCAGACAAAAGAGACAATTGCTAGAAATATTTTACATGCACATATCTGCAGAGCAGAGATTGGAACTTTGCCCTTCAAAGACACAAGCCCCTGTCACTTGCAATAAAGCAGTCCTCCTCTAGTTAACTATAGCAGTGGGCACATTATTCTCTCTGTAGGCCAGTCATTAGAAGGTGACACTTCTCAAAATTTGCATGTATATAGATCTGTTATATTTCTCTGTCTACGCATAGGAATAATCCCGATGTGGTTTTTTTTTCTGATGATTCTGTGCACCAGGCTTATGCCAGATAAGTGTCAAGTGTTGGTTGCTGCAAAACACAATTCTAAATAATTGCACATTTGGGTTCTGATCATGTGAGTTTATATGTATGGGGGCACCCGTGCACCTGTGCAGAGCCCAATAATGGGCTCTCAGAAATACACTTAAAAGGGAAAAGGAAAACTATTAATGGGGTTCTGTACAAGCACAGCATTAGATGAGTTTGCAGGACAGAGGCCTCATTCCTTTTCAACTTTTTACTTGTTTAAACCTAGTATGCAAATACTCATTGATTGTAGAGCAATCTGTAAAAGACTCAGTCAGTCCAGCAGACTGCAACATGATGTTATTTTCATGACAACCACAGTGCCAACTAATTCTTAATGTAATTAAAGAACATCCTTTCTTTTGTAGCACCAATAATGTGATTGGTGGTCCCTATAATGAAAAAGCATTATAAGATAAAGTAGTTAAAAGCAACATTCACTGTCATCCCCTGACACTATTTACTCTGCTGTTTCTGCATTTCTTCCTCCCATTTCAATGGATGCAAAGAGAGAGGACATATGAAAAACAGAGATAATAGTTATTTCTGTCATTGCTGGGATCTAGATGTGTTCAAACTAAATGGAAGCTGTCTGGTTTTTGCAGATGCAATGCCTCAAGTATTTACATTCCTGACATAAGGATTTGTTTATTTATTTATTACCTCAATGTGTTCTGCAGAGTTCTGCATTTTACTTACCAATACCCCACAGCAGGGATCTGCAGTGTGGAGAATCAAGATTCTCGAAATCATGTCCTTGATCCCTGAAGGCCGTTGGGATAGACTGAATGATACACACCCTTAATGACTTCAAGGTTGCTTTAGCTTCAGGACGGACCAGGAAGTTATGCATATATGGACAATGCAATACATTTACTTCTTCCTGAGTAAGTAATGAAATCATGCCAGCTCCTGTCTTCTGGGCAGGAAAGCCCAGGGCATTCTTTGTGATTTAAGGGCATTTCTTGTTGCTCTCAGATAGGTGGGGTCAGGGAAAGAATAAATCTTTACATCGCCACATTATTAATCAGTAAAGTACTGTACAGTTGCACACAGAGCAGCCTCCATTAAAAAGATAGTACTTACCAACCAACAATTAGCTTGCGAAATAACTTATGGTAAGTGTATATCTGAGGCCAGATTTACCTTTACACTTTACTCATCAGCTGGTTGATCCTTCCCTTTTCCTAGGGTCTAACTGGCATTATGAAGTGAATAGTAGTTTGTTTGTTTGTTTGTTTTTTGCTTTTGACTTCAGTGGAACCAAGATTGAGAACCACTTCTTTCTTAATGGCTTCATCTTGTTGCTATGCCCAGACAAATGGTGCCACTTGACCTGCCACCCTCCCAGCTTCCCACTGTTCCATCCTGAATGTTAACAGTACTTATGTTATGGGTATCATACATCTTGAAACTACATAGTGTTCTAAGGGTTAATGTCAGGACAATGTCTTGGTGTCCCTATAAGTAGGAACACCAATGCTCCTACTTTCCAGAATGAATGAAAATGGAATGCCTAACCCATTGTGAATTTGGAAAGTATGCTCAGTTCAACTGCACAACCAATAAAACCTTCCACATCAGCTAGAATATAAGAATGAATGTAGTGGAAGGTACCAGAGGAGATACGTGTGATGAAATCTGTCCTTTTGATTAGGAGAGTGTGCCCTCTTTTTATTACACATCATCTTATGAAACCCTTTGATACATCAGGATATCTAGAGAGAAGCCATCACCATTTTTCCCATTTTGAGCTTAGCTGAGATATTTCACATCTGGTATGGATCTCACATCACTGATCCATGCCTTTGTCATCTCCAGATTAGATGATTGTTATGCAGTCCATGTGTGGCTACTTCAGAAGTCCACTCATAAACATCTGCTAGTACAGATTGCTATTGCACTCTTATTGAGCTGAACTTTTTAGGGACCAAATTACACTTGTGCTGAATAAATGGCATTGGCTTCCTATGCATTGCCAGGTGTTTGTTTATGGTGTTGATTTGAGAGTATAAAATCTTTGCCTTATGGGTCCTGTATATCTCAAAGAAAGTCTCCTGTTGTACCACTGCATTAGCGATCAGCCGGGTTCTGTACATCTCATGGGGGAGAACTCTCAACCTCTAGATTTGCACCTGGGACTGGCATTCTCAGTGAAGGGAATTTACTTCACCCTGAGTTTTGTAGTCCTACTTTTCTCTTCCAGAGTGTGAATTTATTGAGATCTTCAGAATACTTACAAAGCTTATTGTCTCTATTTACCCACACTTTGGGAGATGGGCTGAGTGGAGAAGGTTTCTTAGTTTTGAAGGCCAATAGAGTATTTTAGTGTTTTAGTTGTCACTGTATAAAGGTATGTTGCATGTGTGTGTGTTAAACATTGTTCATGTATCTACCAGTGACTGGCATGCTGAATAAATCAAAACCACAAATAATTATATAATGGAACCAACCATTAGTCCACCTAATTCAATATTCTACTTATTACGTGCTTATGTAAGTGATAAGTATCTGCGTGGGGAGATGACATGTCCAGGATATCAGTTTATTCCCTGAAGCATGATGTTAAGATAACTTTTTTCTTATTTTATCCATGCTAAAATAATTGTAGAAATTATCTTAATTAGACTGAACAACATTTTCACAGTGACCTCAATCCATCCTCTTAACTTGTGGCCACATTTTATCCACAAATATATCCAAGTGATAGAAATGGGCGCAGAACAAAACTCCTGATCCAAACACCAAACTCTTGGTGCTGAAATCTGAAACTTTCAAATTACCCCATTTGTTTATAATCTAAAAACCTTAGATCCATACAACCCCAAAGTTTGGAGTGTTAAAATGGATACAAAGACCCATCTTTAAAAATATGTGTATATGATGAACATACAATGTGAGTATATAGATGATCGAAGCCATTTTGAAATTTTGGTCCTACTCTGAATGATTGAGAACTGCATTACTCTTTTGAGAGCAGGTGATGATGTGGAACTCTCTCAGGAACTAGCTTAACTCTTGGAATCATAGAATAATAGATTATTAGGGTTGGAGAGGATCTCAGGAGATCATCTAGTCCAACCCCCTGCTCAAAGCAGGACCAATCCCCAGCTAAATCCCCAAATGGCCCCCTCAAGGACTGAACTCACAACTCTGGGTTTATACCACATTAAATTGCTTTTGCATTTGAATCCATGTTGTATGTAATCTATACCGTGTTTTCTTTCTCTCTCATTGACGAGATGAAAATGGTTTTAAAGAAAAGAAGGGAAGTATCTGATTATTAAGTAAACACGGGAAAACCCATTTCATCTTGATTTTAAATGTAGTTTAAAATTGGACATACACACAGCTAATTAATGCTATTCTTACTTTCTAGTGTGGATTATGAGTTTCTGAAGTATGTCATGCTATATGTACTAAAGCATGAAATTAATAGAAATCTTGACATATGTGTCTGTCATTATCTTGAAATAATCCATTAGACAACAAATGGTGCATATGTTGAAAGGCTCAACATGCATTATAATTTAAATTAACTTTCTAAAACAGGAAATAAAACATGCTATTGTGAGTCCTTTTTAACTTTAATTTACTTGAGAGACAAGATCTTTTATTAAACATTCAGGCTTTGTTTTTCTTTGCATTGTGAGAATGTTGAACTCTTCCATATTGCACAATGATGATGATGTAATTCTTTATAGTGATTCATTTCAGTAACTTCATGTACAGCAAGTAATAGACAATTTTGAAATGGGGGAATTTTGAAAACATCTGCCCCATAAGCAAGCTGGGTTTTTTCTCTTTAATCCTGTCTATTTCTAAATTAGCCAGGTTTTATGCAAACCCATGGAAGATGAATTAAAAAGAAAAAGGAGATTATATACTGAGCAAAAATTAGGGCAGCAAGATACAAAAAACATTTAGGTTTTTAATTCTTTTCTGTAACATCATATAGTGAATAAAGTCTTCATAGACAATTCTCTCAACTTTCCAGCCTTATTGTTCCTTTTACCATAGTTTTGTTTTGTGTGTGTGTACATGCACTATATAGATATAATTAGTATGTGGGCTGCTCTATCAAGGGGGTTAAAAGAAAGTCATTTTGAAATTGTCAATTACATAAAAAATGTTAATCAGTTTCAGGGCCTGGATCTGCCCCTGAGTCATCTTACTATTTTTTGTGGGTTTTACCCTCCTTTTCTAAACCATTATGTTTCCTCTGTCACTGTGTGTCCCTTCCCCCCCCACCCGAAACAGCAGGGACACCCACAAGCAGCAGGGACAGCAGTGAAACTAAAGTGTTGATTTGTAAATTGACTATGTCCCTCTAAAAAAAACCCTACATTTTATTAGCTTGTGCTTTTATATAGCCAAAGAAAGCTCTTTGCATTCCCAAGGCACTTGTAGATTTAATAAGAAATTGTGTGCTTGAATAAGCATTGCCGAAAGATCATTTAAAGGTCTTGAGGTTCTATTTTTTCTTTTTTGAATAAGGTATTCAATGCATACAATCATTTCTCTATTTTAACAAATTTTTAAAAAATCAATCTGAGACAGATTTGGAGCTACTCTCTACTAATTTATTAATACTTTATGTTGTCTTGGTTATTGGAATGTTTACTGTATGCATATATTCACAGATGCCAACTTTCCTTGGCGCCAGTGGGTGCTTGCGCCCCTACCCCTCCCGGCCCTGCCCCGACACTGCCTCCTCCCTGCCCCTATTGTACCTCTCCCCAAATCTCCAGTCTGGCCCCGCCTCTTTCCCGAGCATGCCGCATTCCTTCTCCTCCCCCCTCCCTCCCAGCGCTTGCTGCGCGAAACTGCTGTTTCGCGGCGCAAGCACTGAGAGGGAGGGGGGAGAAGCAGGATGCAGTGGCGCTCTGAGAGGAAGGGGCGAAGGTGAGCTGGGGCGGGGCGGGAGAGCAGCCGGTGGGTGCAGAGCACTCACTAAGTTTTCCCCGTGGGTGCTTCAGCCCCAGAGCACCCACAGAGTCGGTGCCTATGCATATATTAGGTGTCTGTCGGGAAATAAAAAACAAAAAAAAATCAGGAAGGAAAAGAGTGGTCCAAGATAGCCAATTCTCAGCAAACACGTGAGGGACAATGTCAGATTTATTATCTTAGATGTTGCATCTGTCTCCAGCTGACTTACAAAACTGGATTTGATCAGTACAGGATAAGGCCCACAAACACAGAAAAGAGAGAAGCAGTAGCTGTCTGGGGAAGCCAAACTTAGAATCCAATCACCCCAGTGGGGTCTTGAGGAACTAGGTTTGCCTAGGCCATCATAACAGGATGGCAGGACTGAAGGGAAGCGAGGCATGGATGTGGACTGTTTGTTTTTAAAATCCTGTTTTTGTTTAATGCTTTTTTCTAAAATAAACAATATTTTTGTTTTTTATAAACCTGCCTGATCACTGAATACCACCAGTCACAGAGTCCTGAAGGGAAACACTCAGTAGGACCTGCAAGGTAACAGTTGATACCCAGGTACCATAGCCCAGGGCCCTGTCTACAAGTGGGAGAACTGTGAAATTCTACCCCCAGGTTAGGTAAAGGTCTGAAACCTAACACCTGAGGGGATGGACTCAGACAGACTAGAAGGAAAGAGGAGTATCTAGTCCTGTAAACCATCTCTCTCTCTCACACACACACACACACACACACACACACACACACACGAGAGAAAGAGAGAGAGCCCATAGCTTTGAAGAAAGTTTTTATGATTAAAAATAGCAATGTTTATCACTCATCAGTTGCACTCCCCAGGGGCTCATAACTACATTTCCTTTGCTCTCAAATTAGGTGGGTTCCACAAATTTTGCTTTGAGTTTTAGCTTCAGATGACTACAAAATATCAAGTTGTCAGTTTTCACCTGGTTTTATTCAGTATTTTAGTGAAAAACTATAAATCAGCCCAGGTGCTCTGAAGACTGGTTATGGATTCATCTGGAGTAACTCCTAATGCACACCAACTCCATTACATGAGTTGACCCTCTGTGCAAATGTAACATGCCGGGCGAGTGAAGTGTTGAACCTTCATTACTGGGAGCCTTTGATTAGTGCACTGTTATCCAGTAATAAGATAAACAAGCAGCTTTAATCAAAACATCTGCTTTGAGTAGACTCTACCCAGTGTGCTGTCCCAGCGTGCTGGGGTCAGGTGGAAAACATAGGATGAAGTCTCTACTTTTCTTGCCTCTCACTCCTGATGAGAACATCTGAAGGGACTTTTCCACACAAGTCTCCACCTGAGGTGCTGCAGCCACTGATTTATGGATGTTTTCTTTTCAATCTCTTAAAAAGAGTTACTGCTTTAAGCCAAGCAGGTCTTGGGTATAAATCTGGTTCCATGTGATGGTGTTATTTAACTGAGGAAATGTGGGCTAACTGTGAGTATTGAAGACATTGGAAGTCTGTACTTGTGGGATCTGTTCCAAGTGCTTTACTTTTTGACCTTGGGCACGTCAGGTAACATCTCTGTGCCTTTGCTTCCCCAAACACTTATCTACTTCATAGTGGTCTGTGATGCTTACGTAATTCTTTGTGAAGTGCTCTGATGCTCTCAGATGAAAGGTGTCAGATGAGAAATGTACCAGTATTATTACTGACTACATTTCATAGTGAAATAACATGGTTAAGAGGGTATAATGATGATTTTTAATGTGCTCTCCTGTTTCATGTCAATACTTCCACTAGCTAGTTTTATATAATCTGAAAACCATTTAATTTTCATGACAAAATGCTGTTTGCAAACCTTTTTGCGTAGAAATGTAATCAATTAGCCAATTCTTTTACACTTTTATGTGCAATATGGTCTGTTCAGAAATCACATTAGGTATTTTATTATTCATTATTTGTATTACTGTAGTACCTAGGAGTCTGAGTCATGGATCAGGACCCTATTGTGTTACAAGTTGTACAAACATAGAGCCCTCTTTAGGGCAGGGACCTTCTATTCTAAGTGCAGCATACTATAGTTAAATTGGCATCAGTATAAACTCAGGGCCCTAGCCCGGTGTTTGACTGAGCTATGTTTGGAAAACAACCCTAAATGTTGGAGGCAAAAAGGAGTTTTAAGCCACCTTTCTGATCCCCATCCCTGTCACTGGCTTGGCTGCGGGCCAAACCATACACGAGCCAACTCAGTTGTTATGCTGACTAGAGCAGCTCACTAAGAACCACTCTCCTGTCCAAAGATCCCATTGATCCACTCAGCAATGCCACTATGCTCGGTGGTGGAGACTACCACACCAGGTTTTACCTGCTGCATCTGGGGACTCCCTAGATGCTTCATTATAGGAGTTCTTTGTCCCCTCTGTGCTACCCCAGGGACTGGAATCCTCACCCCGAATAACTGTATTATGATAGTATTGTAACCAAACCCACTGCATGAGTGTTTGGAAGCACAGCAAATAAAAAGAATCAAAACTCAGTTTTCTTAAAGTCCTAAAATCTCGTATCTTTAAGACAATTTCAGAATTCTTTTTGGTTCTGGCTCATGATTTTTGAATGTTTAGGACTGGCAATACTGAGCAATGTTCATCATGCTCACTCTCAATAAAAATATGTAAGCACTTTGGGATCTTTTAGGATGACTGGTTGTTGTTATATTTTTGAACACTGAAAAGTAGTGGAAATCCTCTTGTTCAGTTTAACTTGTGCACTGTAATCCATGAAGGGGAAGTGGACTCTGGATCTTAACACAAAGCTGGATGCAAGGAAAAGCTAATTTCATCCCAGAATTTGGCTCCTCCTGTAGCTTTGGACAAGTCATGTTACAAATCATATCCTGAATTACATACATACTTACATTCTCTCTTAATGCAAAGCCCCATAGAACAGGGGTTCTCAGCCCCATAGAACAGGGGTTCTCAAACTGGGGGTTGGGACCCCTCAGAGGGTCACGAGGTTATTACAGGGGGCGGTCACAAGCTGTCAGCCTCCATCCCAAACCCTGCTTTGCTTCCAGCATTTGTAATGGTGTTAAATATATAAAAAAGAGTTTTTAATTTATAAGGGGGGTCACACTCAGAGGCTTGCTACGTGAAAGGGGTCGCCAGTACAAAAGTTTGAGAACCACTGCCATAGAATCACCTCAAAATGAACAGTAAACACAGCATACAGCATTCATTGGCCAGTAATCTTCCTTCACATTTCATGGTCTTCACACAGCCTTGAGAAGTGCCCCGTATTGTACCCATCCAGTCAGCCATATCATCGAACTACACTTGCCACAGGCACTCCTGTCCCTGGTATCTGTCTCTGCAAAACTTTCTCCATTCATCCATCCCACATGTCCCAAAAACTTGAGCTTTCTTCATCTTATACCAGGTATCATCAGTTTTGCTTAAATTGGGATGTTTACCTCCTTGTTAGTCATAACCCGAGGTATAACTAATATGCAGCAATCGCCTGTACCATTTCAGCCTGAAGGACGAAAGCTCTTAATGTCCTGTTTCCTTAGCATGCATGTTTCAGTAGATAGATGCTGAAGACAAGAGACTACAGGAATTTCATTTTACCCTTCATGGTAATAACTTTTGTTTCTCCGAACATGGCTGAGCGCTGCTAGAAATGCAGTCATGAATTCAACAGAACCTGCCAACATCTTAGGTCAACATTTTAGCCTTAAATCAAATTCTAAGTTGACAAATAGCATTTTTATTACTTTGCCTATCTATACATTTCTATTATCATAAATAGAAATATTTGTTGTCGGTTTTTGTGTGTTTGGGGAAATCAACATTTATTGGCGTTTACTGATAAAAATTGAATCCTTTCAAGCCTACCTATCCTCAAGCAAACCAACTTCTTTGCTCTCGTCCCACAAACACTGAAGCCATTGTACTTCCAGAGATGTGCCTTACTACATTTACACCAACTCCGACCAACCAACTAAAGGAATGTCCAAATATATTTTGTGCCATATGCTGTCAAACACCTTAGCAAAATCCACACAAACATAGAATTCTCCAGGAAGTTCTTGCATAAATCATGTAGATAGATTATTTTCTGCACTGTGCCTATTTTGGTCTAAACCACTTGTTCTTCATCCAGAAAATTTGCTCTCTTACACAATTCTTTTCAGAATGATGTGCAGCAGTATTTACTAGGATGTGTCAATAATAAGGTTGTGCAGTAATAAAAAGGTCTCCCATTTTATGAATAGAAATCATCAGGAACTGTACAAGTCTTGGTCCATCTTCCAGACTCCCCAGTCACATTGACAAACTTACAGTATGTCTGGATGAATGCCTCTCCACCACTTTTAATTAGTTCAGTTTGTACGTTATCCACTCTATTATTGCTTTTCAGTGTCGCATTGCATCCTCAACTTCTTTGATCATAAGAGGAAGTTCATCTAGATAAATTGAGCTACTTGCATAAATTTTCTCTGCCTTCACTTCCAGCTTAGAATTAACTTTGCTCATATTATGCAGTTCTTTGCAATAGTTACCCAAAGCGTTGAGTGAAATAGTATTTTTCCTGCCAGAGAAATCTTTCAGAGGAGTCTTGATGGTTTGGTAGGCATTCCTAGTGGCATTTGCTGCAAGAGTTGCATATATTGATTCACTGTTGTTCAAGCCAATCTTCTTTAGCCACTTTAATCTGTGCATCTATTTCTCACATCATATAGAAATATTTCTCTCTTGCAGTTTCATCCATCTTCCTTTGAACTTTTAGCTTCCTTCATGGATTGCACAACTTGATAATCTTCATGATTCCAGCTTTCTTTTTTAGGATCTATTTCCCCAGGAGTTCATCCATGGTCTTGGTAATACAGTGAGAGAAGTTATGCTCTGTCTGATCTAATTTACCAATGCAGAGGTCAGCAGCTTGCAGCTTTTGTTCAATTATCTTCTTGTATTCCACTAGTGTTTCACAGACTTTCAATATGTCAACATTATAATGGACTCTGATGGTATGCTGGTCATTTCTTGCTTCAAAGTTTAGTCTCTGTTTTGGCTATTATTAAGTTATGATCAGATCCTATGCTTCTTGAAGGGTCTACTCCTCATCAGACCAGAGTGCCACCTCTTTGAGATCATGATGAAGTTGATCTGGTTCTGAGTCTGCAAATCTGGCAATGTACAAGTCCATCGCTCTGACACTTTGTGCTTGAACAAGCTATTTGTTAATAGGAAGTCATTTCCAGTTGCAAATTGCATGAGCCTCAGTCCTCTGTTATTTGTCATGCCATACCCAAACTTACCAACACAGCTCTGTCATTCTGAGGACCAGTGTATGCATTCCAGTCGCCTTGTACAATTAATATGTCTCTACGGAGAACAGCTGCTAGCTTCCTCTCAATGTTGCCACAGAATTTCTCAACTCCTTCATTATCACAGTCAGTAATTAGGGTGTAGCACTGGAAAACTGTTATTTTATAGGAATGGACTGCTGCTGCTGACTGGTTTTTAGACCATCACGTAAGGCCTGATCTGCTGCCAGATCAGCAGCACAACACTATGCTGTCTTATGCTGATCTGGAATGGTGATGACAGAATGTCTCCTTCTGTAGTAATCATCATTCTATTCCAAGTCCCTCTGGACTCTCATAAACCAGTCATATCCCACTTATTTGACAAGTGCTCATTTTGTACTAGCTGGAGGTAACTTGCTTTAATGGTATGAATATTTCATGATCCGATGGAGGACACTTTCTTGGCCAACTTAATTGGCTTGAAATCCAGTTATTCCTTCTTAAATGCACCACTGAAATTTCCCTATGCAAATATGTCTGTTCCCCTGAACATGGTAGCCAATATGTCACCTCTACTGTGAAGTGTTATGATGTTGTTATAAGTTATGGACAATAATGTGGGTGGCATCCATTTCCTCTCTAGAATCCACTGTCATTTTCATTCAAGGATGATTATTTGCCTAGAGGGGTGTGCCTCGGTTGAATTCTGAATTTACTTCTTCTGGGTGGGCTGTCTACCAAGGCTGCAGAACCCCTCTTGCCCTCAGCAGTCTGGGTTTTTTTTCCTAAAGGCACCAGATATTCAACTTTCACACCCCCACTTTTAGTAGAAACACCTCTGCCACATGAAGGCAAGTGACAGGCAGTTTGGCTGTTAGAGGTGATTTATTTTGGCAGCCATTTGGGGCATTTTATAGGAGTTGGAAGCTCATCCTCAACCCCACCGTGGCCATAACAGCCCAAATTACAGTTCAGAATTAAAGGACATGAGCCTCCATCCATGAGCCGTGATCCATGAGCCTCCTTGATTAAATCTAAACTTGTATCTTTGAGAGCTTTTACTATAAATCTCCCTAGCCAGGAATCATTTTTACAGTGGATGGAAATGCATGAATTCAAATGAATTTGGATGATGAATGTGAATTCAAAGGAGGAGACTAGTGAAGAGGGAAAAAATGTCTCTGAGTGATTGATTTGTGTGGTTGACTTTTGCCAGATTGTTCATTTTAAATCATTAATGTTGGTGTCCTGTAATGTTGCTGTGTGTCATCAAACAGTGAAACAGCTGCAAACTGCTCTACCAGAAATGATTTAATCATCTCCTTTCTTTTCTCTCTTTCTCTCTCCTCCCCCGACCCCCTCCCCCAACATATTCCAGGAAAGTACAGTGGAATAAATCCTCTCTCAAAGGAATAATGATGCATTAGTTCTAGGGGAGTTCAGATTTAAATATGACAATATTATGAAATTTGGGGAAAAAAATAATCAAGACCATATTTGTCAGGAAGGTGGGAAATGACTTCAATTTGTTTTTACAGTACTAATTAGTACGTAAAACTTAATTTTCAGAAATAGTACTTTGCATGGGTTTTGCTCCCCATTACTCTTTTTTCTGTTGAGGAAGCAGAAATGTGTAGTGGAATGAGAAGAGGACTGGGACGGAAGAACTACTGAGTTCTGTTCCCAGCTATGAGACTGTTACTCTGATAGCTTTAGCTGAGTCACTTAACTGCTCTGTGTCTCAATTTCTCCATCTGTAACAGGAATGCAAGATGTAACCAAAGAGTATAAAGGTTGCTAATACAGTTTGGGGCCTCGCTGATTTGTGGAATTATTTGTTTGTGTTGATGTATGTGAACATGTTCATGCATATTTTCTGTTCTAGAGACACTACTATATATTCCTCATTTCAAGTACAAAGCATCTATCTGAAATCTATAAAACCATAAAACCAGAAGGAAATTTTATAAATGCGTCTACCATATGGGAATCCCAAAACTTTCATGAGTAAGCCAAGCAAGCCGTTCATGAACACCTCCATTGTATGGGAATTATTTATCCAAAGTAATTGGTGACTACTTAAAAATGACCAATACATGCGCAGAAAGAAGGACAGGTTCACAAATTATTTATATCACAAGAAATAGGCTAAGTTTGTAACAAATAATGGACCAGGTCCAGAGAGGGCCAAGATTTACAAAAGCAGCTAGTGATTTTAGAGGCCCCGAACTTAAGTGGGCTGATTTTCAGAAAGTGCTGGATGCTCACCTTCTGAAAACCAGGCTCATGTAGGACCATGCAACAAACAAGCTGTGCACCCTTAAGACAGAAGCACTCAAAATCTTGACCAGGTTAGATTTCATTTCATTTGATTATTTAGAAAGTTTCTGGCTCAATCATACTGCAGGTAAGTTGGACAACTAATTCACCGTATGTTGTAATCTTGGCACACACAACTTTGTTCTGAAGAGTGCTTTGCTTGTGTGAAATAATAGCAGTAAAATAGGGAAGTGTATGTTCACTGTGGGAAAAAGTCCTCCAAGTTTAGCTACAGTACATGCATTGACTTTGCCTTTGCCTTGAGGTTTATTTATGACTGTATAAACTACTTTGACTTTTACTGCCCCATGGGAAGATACTTAACCCAACACTTGTAAACAGAGAAAACACATCATTTCTTCCTGCTATTACGGTAGTTCCCCATATATCATCTGAATGCATAGTCACTAGCATTTGGGGAATTTTACTTGGGTGGTGTTTTTTTCACACAGGAATTAACTGATAGGAAGCAGTGACTATTTAATTTCCAACCAGAATCTAAACACAGTTCTACTGAAGCTTCTCATATATATTGCCATAGAGTTAATTCTTTTTGCTGCATTGACTAAAAGTCTAGTAGATTTTTCACAAAAGATCCCTTTTCACAAATGCATTTTCATGAGTTTCCACCACTAGGGGAAAGCTCATTCTTCCAGATGTTACAGCAGACCTGACAACGGACATTCCAGTAGAGCTTTTAGAGAGAGAGGCGGTGTTATTAAAAACAAGGAAAAATGGACAATCATCAGAAGTAAAACTGAAGTCCAGACCACCTCCAGTGTGTAATATACCCACTGCATTTTTCTCAAGAATATGGTGTTGAACTCAATGTCCTGCCCAAATTCCAATTGGGTAATTATGTTTTCCTGACTTCTAATTCCCTTTGTACTTTAAATGGAATTTGGCGTTCTTTGGTATGGTGTTAAACAGCTGCCATGTTTCACCCCAAGATGGCTACATTTTAGTGGTAGGTGAAAAGATTCCTATATACACATTTTGGACTCCTACTTTTGGACTCCTTCTGTGCGAAAAAGTCTATATAAGAGTAAGGTTATCCTCATCTAAACTTTTTTTTCCCAAACTACCTTAGGCTGCCTAAAGCTAAATCCAAGCAGTTATTCTTACAACTGACCATTGCAGACATACAGAGAACATTGTAACTCACATCCAAGGGTCACACAGCCCTACAGATGTGAAAATTTCAGTATATATGGCAGAACAGTTGCTAATGAGAAAAGTTAGGGGAGGCTCAGGAAATACGAACTGAAAAATTCCATCTCAGCAGTGAAGGCAGGAGTGGGAGAGTCATTGCTGTGGGCTAGCTGTGATATAATTAACATCACCTCGCTGATTGAAATGTTGCTTATTCCTGGGGACATGGATCCTAGTAACATATACACCAACATGCATGTATTTTCCCACTGCAAGATATAAAGAAGGGATACATTCATGAAACTCTACACTAGGTGGATGACATATGTGACAAGAGTCTAAAGAAAATGAGCAACAAGTGTCCCTATGGTATCTGATTTTGAGGGATGCATAATAACTTGGTGCAGAGTCAAATTTAATGATCAATAAAATTCTAAGTTATTACATTCAGAAAGTTATGGTGAGAGGGTTTTGACTTAGGGTTTTGAGCTGAAGAAAAAAGTGAAGCCAATGAGCTGGATTTTTGGTCAGAAAACATAAGTATGGTATATTTCAAAATCCAATCCTGAGTTTTGAAAGTAGTATTGTGAATATAAAATAAACATCTTAAAAATAAAATGCAAAAATTATTTAAATTTTGAATCACAGTGTATTACTGTGTAGCATTTCTCAAAATGTTATATTTGGCTATGGTAAAATATCTTGTTATATTTGTGGAAATCCATTAAGGCTCTGATCTAGCAGAACACTTAAGCACATGCTTAACTTTAAGCACTGAATAATTTGAGTGTCTTTGGGCTTAAATATTTTTGTTGGATTAATGCCTAACTGTGCTCTCATTGAAATCCACAGCAAACCCACCATTGACCTTCAGTAAGGCATGATCATAAACATAGAGTCTTATTATATTATTAGCTAATAAGTTTGCAGTGCTTTGAAAACAGAAAGTGAAGTAAGTGATATTTTATTAATTATTATTTCTAATTTTCTTAGCATAAACGTGATTTGGATAATGTCAATAGGAGAAATGCAGAGTTTCTTGGCCAATATTTAATTTGTACGTATAATTTATAATGAAAACATACCAAATACAATATATTTAAAATATTAGATGGTGGAAAAGTTATTCAGTTGGTTTCAGTGCCTTAAGATCACAAAAATCCCTGCAGTCTAAAACAACTCATTGTTCCAAATCTGAGTGTTAGAAGACCTTCATGAATCTGGAGGTGGGTTCAATTAAACTTTAAAACCCCTTTACAAGCCAGAAAATCATTTTCTTTCCACCATTTTCACCAACTGTATAACAGCTTTCCATATGGATTGTCAGCAGGATTTGTACCCAGTACTTTCAGCACTGATGAATGTACCTCAGCCATTTGAGTAAAGAAGAAACTGGATTAGTTAATAACAATAGAAGGCTGTTATACCCTACGTAGATCAGCAACTAGAAGGACACATGATACACACTTAGCCAGTGTGTTATAATGGGGAAAAATGTTTTTCATTTTTTTAAAACAAATTTTATTAACCTAAAACAAAAGAGGTACTTGTGGTGTTTCCTAGCTCAGACACCCAAAACAATCTGTTGCAAAAAAAATTGGAATTTTCCAGAGTATTTTAGGTTTGCATACCCCCACCCCTCCACACACACACACACACACACACACACACACACACACACACACACACACACACACACACGGCCTGCAATACAGTAATTCTGGCTCTAGTAAGATGAACAGATAGTTCTCTTGATATTGTAACAAATCTCTGAACATCTGATCCAAAATATTTCCCTTTTCCATTAAACTGAAAAAAGTCCATATTTCCAAATGTGTCCACTTTATCTTTTTTCCCCTTATTGCTATATTGCCTTATTGCTCCTTCACGTCCTCAACTCTTTGTTGTCTCAGATTTCACCCATTATTGTCAAAATGTTTTGCTTTTTCATACACAAAGAGCAAACATATTCATTATCTGACTGACTTCTATATTTAAGAATGAGCAACAAGAAACAAAGAGAATAAAAGTAAAACCTCATAAAATGTCAGCTGCCTCATTAGCAGACAACAGAGACCTAGACATTTAAAAGTGCAGTACACAGAAAAACAAGACCACAGGTTAAATATATATCACTTGACTGATCATATATAATTAATTGGGATTAATCACACAATTAAAATAATTAATTGGGATTAATCACACTGATAAACAATAATAAAATACCACAATAAAAACCCTGTATTCAGAAATAAAACAATGTGCAGATTTGGAGCCTCCAAATCCACTCAGTCCTACTTCTTGTTCAGCCAATCGCTCAGACAAAAAGTGAGAACAGGCATTCTCATGTCACTGTTGTAGCCAGCGTTGCAAGATATTTACATGCCAGATATGCTAAAGATTCATATGTCCTTTCATGCTTCAACCACCATTCCAGGGGACCATGCATCCATGCTGATGAGGGGTTCTGCTCGATAACAGATAATCTGGACCAAATCCTTTCCCCTGTCTCAGTTCTTGTTAGCTCCAGCTCAGGTGGTAACCAGGGGATTTCTCATGCCTGTACCCCCCTTTGTTCTGTTCCACCCTCTTTTATAGCTTTGGCACAAAGCAGGAATCTTTTGCTCTCTGGGTTCCCACACTTCCTTCTAAATGAAAAAGCACCAGGATTAAGATGGATTCCAGTATCACGTGACAAACATGGTCACATGTCCAGTGAGACCCATAGTCTCCATTATTCCAAGGCTGGCCGGCAGGTACCCGGGAAGGTTTGCAAGTAAACTGAGCCATTTACAGGTGATTGATTCTGAAATAGCCTTAATGGCTTCCACTTAACATGTTTACATCAGTAATACAAGTTTAGATCTTATTCTCCTAACTCCAGACATAGAAATAATACATGCAATCAACAGGGATGAACACTTTGGCCTTGGCTACACTGGCGCTTTACAGGGCTGCAACTTTCTCGCTCAGGGGTGTGAAAAAAAAACCCCTGAGCGCAGCAAGTTACAGCGCTGTAAAGCGCCAGTGTAAACAGTGCCCCAACGCTGGGAGCACGTCTCCCAGTGCTGTAAACTAATCCCCTCGGGGAGGTGGAGTACCTGCAGCGCTGGGGGAGCTCTCTCCCAGCGCTGGTGCCACGACCACACTCGCATTTCAAAGCGCTGCCGTGGGAGCGCTCCCGCAGCAGCACTTTAGATTTTCAAGTGTAGCCAAGCCCTGAGTAGCTTATAAGCTCTGTAATTATACCTTACATGAAGCATATTCCAGTTACATTATATTCACACTCATTAGCATATTTCCATAAAACATATGGAGTGCAGTGTCACAATTGCAATTAATTTTTTTGAGTTAATCACGTGAGTTAACTGTGATTAATCGACAGCCCTTTTATATATATAAATATTTGCAAGGCAGCACTGAAAGGGGTAAGACCAAAGTCATTTCACTTACCTTGCAAATATTTACAGTTGGGAAGGAAAAAGTTAATATACAATGATAAGTCCAGTGCCTAATGGCTGTTGCTTGTGTCTATTGTTAGATACCCAGATATCCCCTCAGCCTCCGCAGTTTTAAGGTCAGATACATTACAAGTGCCTGTACCTAAGAACAGAATTATTGTACCCTGCACATTTAAGAGCTAAAAGAAAGCTGGCCTCTTCCACTCACAAAAACAAAGTCTACAGTTACAATTGTAGATGTATTTTTAGCTGAAATTCAAGAGAACTGTGCTGCTTTTCAAATGCACCTTGAAATGCCCATTTTCTTTAGCTGCCTCTGTCTCTATGTGCTTGCTGTTTGAAGATAAGTCAGTCATTTGAGTGACTTAGGAATCAGGAGAAGCAGCACTCAGCAGCATGCTGATGTTGGTAAAGGCAGTGAAACGAGCAGCTCCTGAAATGTCCCCCCCCTCATGTGCCACCTTATATCTTGGTTAGAGACATCTGTAGGAGAATAGACTCTTAAACACTGTTAGGGAATGTTTATGTACATAAGGGCAAATCCTGTCCCAGCCTCCCTGGTTGCAGTGGTTCCCTTGGCAACGGAATCAATATAATTCTGCAGGGACCATGCAGGGAGCGGGGAGTGTGCTGTAAGGCACAGAGGCCAACTTTGCGGGGGATACCTGCAGCTAAGACCAAATCCTCTCCTACTTCCTCCTTCAGGGTGTGCTCCCAGTTCATCCTGAATTTGTAGGATGCGTTTTCATAGATTCTAAGCCCAGAAGGGACCACTGTGGTCATCTAGTCTGACCTCCTACATAACACAGGCCATAGGACTTCCCTCTATTAATTCCTGTTTGAATCAGAGCATATCTTTTTGAAAAAAAAAAAAATTGAAGTGAGGCAGGCCAGTGGAGCTATGATTATGCACATACACTGCTAAAGCTCCAGTAAATATTGGGGGTAGGCAGCATGAACCTGCTGTGATGGCTAAGACAGTCAAAAGGTTGTAGTAGCAGCTCTTAATCAGCCCCCACCAGGGGCGGCTCTAGGCATTTTGCCGCCCCAAGCACGGGAGGCAGACTGTCTTCGGCCTTCGACCAGCGAACCCTCCACAGGCATGCCGCCGAAGGCAGCCTGCCTGCTGCCCTCGCGGTGACCGGCAGAGCGCCCCCCCCCCCCACAGCTTGCCGCCCCAGGCACAAGCTTGGCGTGCTGGGGCCTGGAGCCGCCCCTTGCCCCCACTATAACACTGCAGTCTGAAGTGGAAAATTGGATTTTCCTGATCCCTACAGGCCAACCCAATATGCACACCATTTGCCTGATCTATTGTTCAGCCCAGGATATGGTTGTTACTGTATGCACCTAGTTCACTGAAGTCGTTTTTCAACTTTCTTCATTCTCCCTCCATAGACACTTTTCCCACAGAACAATGACGATCTGCCTACTCATTTTTATTATTATTTAACAAGTCTTAGAGCATCTAGACACATTACTCTGAAATATTTTCAGGACAAGTAAGCTCAAAAGTAAATACAAGTATATAATGTTTTTTCCTATTTATATTGAGAGAGTTTAATGGTTCTTAAATTAGATAATGAAAAGGACTAGTGATTCTTGATGGTTAAGGGTATAATTCCTTCCAACAAAAGATAGTTGCAAAATGACTCTATACAGCTGTCTAGGCGATTTAAAAAAATGTACACATACTGCTATCAATTTGACCGGCTGAATTCAGTGGTGGTTGATCTTTGCTATTCTGACAACACAAATATGTATTTGATTTGGAGGGTCAGCAAGTGTTGTGGTGATTAACTTTAAAAAAAATGCCTCTTTTCATAGCTGCATAAAGCTTTATTGTGATGAAACCACAAAATTATTTTTTTCAAATTGGACCAAATCAAACTTGGGTTTGGATAAGCAAATAAAAGCTGTAATACTAACTTGAATGTTATGAAGTGCATATTCTTCATAAATTGTGCGCGCATGCACACTCTCTCTCTCTCTCTCTCTCTCTCTCTCTCTCTCTGGCAGGTAACCAAGAACCGGTCCTCTCAAGTTTTAATCTTCAAATCCCAATGAAATATCCATGAAACAGTTCTTGTGATGCACTTCCACTTATGCTCCTGGATAGAACCCAAGAGTATAAAGGAAGGAAATAATAAAAATGTCTCTCTCCCCAAAACATGAAAATGTTTTAGAATATCAAGGATTTTTCCTAGAACAAACCTTGGTTCAAGGGAAGTTTGTGTATCTATTTCAGCATTGCATGGCTGCACAGAGGTTTTTGAGGGCCCAGGAGAAATCCGAAATGGAAGTTCCTCCCACCTCTTAAAAGAAATTACCACTGAGGGATTGTCTACACTGGCAATTTACAGCGCTGCAACTTTCTTGCTCAGGGGTGTGAAAAAACATCCCCCTGATCACAGCAAGTTTCAGCGCTGTAAAGTGCCAGTGTACACAAGAGCGCTGCCAGCTTTTTTGGCACCCTAGGCAGAGGAAGGTCCCGCCCCTGAAATGGCGCCCCCAACAGAGGTGGCAGAAGGTCCCGCCCCTGAAATACTGCCAATGACCGGGGCGGCCGAAGATCCGGCCGCTGCAGTCACCACCCCCCAAATGTTAGCACCCTAGGCGACCGCCTAGGTTGCCTAATGGGTTGTGCCAGCCCTGAGTGTAAACAGTGAACCAGTGCTGGGAGCTGCGCCCCTCGTGGAGGTGTTTTTTTTAGAGCACTGGGAGAGCTCTCTCCCAGCACTCTGCCATGAATACAAAAGCAACATTAAAGCACTGTCGTAGCAGTGCTTTAGTATCACCACTGTAGACTAGGCCTCAGGAGCATCCCAATTAGAGTTGAGGGGGGAGGGGGTTGGAAAGGAACTTACCGTGCTGCAGCAGCTCCTGTGCCATGGGCTAGACCTGGCTTCCCTCTCTGGGTGTTATGACCTGGCACGTGAAGTTGCAGCCTCATACATTAGGAAGCACTACAGACCTCCAGATAGCTCCCCTCTCCATTCTAATTGTTATTTATAAAGGATCTTCAGTGTGCTTGTTGCTGTACAAACTAAAAGTGAGACATTGTTCTTAGCCCAAGCAGCTTGTGATCTAGTTCAAACATTTATAGCACAACAAAAAGGTGGATCAATGAATAGCGCAGATGTCTTCACTGAGGTCAACACTGCATGATTTTGTGAAAGAAATTTGTTACCAGGAAGGATACGAAAGCTGAGAGGGAGATTGCTTGGTGTATAAGAAGTGGAGAAGTCCCAAACATGGAAGAGGTGATATGTAGTATGTTGCAAGAGGAGTAATTAGGAGGAGCATCAGGACTGATATAAGGGGGGAAATGAGAACACATACATTATATAATTGACTGAAGTGTTTAGGTTTGTTTTACTTGGCTGGTGCTTTACTTGGTACAAAGAGAATATAGTGTGTGTGTGTGTGTGCGCGTGCGTGCGCACGCACACATTGGACAAACAGGTGAATTATACATCTAGTTCATGGAAAGTATAAATAGGAAGAGTGAGGTTTGCATGAAGATGTGAGACATATTTTGTCAGTAACAGGTAAGTCTTTTGGTCTCAATCAGCTACCCTAGACAGTACTGATATTCATTCATAACATAATCAACATTACTGAAACAAAGCGGAACGACAAAAATCAGTGGGTTACCATAACACATGGTTATAAAATATACAAGGAGGACTGCTTAGGTCATAGAAGTGTGGGGGGTTTCATTGTATCAAAAGATTCCACAGAATCTAATGAGATACAATTTGTGGGGAGAGACCTCCTACTATAAAATACATGGATATAAATGCAAAGTGATAAGAATACAAATGTAATATCAGGGTTATGCTATCTGACTCCTGGTCAGGAAAAGGATACTAAGTGAATAATACTGATCAGATCAAAGAGGCAACTATGTCTGAAAAAACAATAATAATGGGCAACTTCTGCTACTAGACTATCAACTGGTCAAATTTCACATCACATGTAGGGTTTCAAAAGCAATTTCTCAACACTGGTAACCAGTCTTTTCCCTTCTGTGACCCCTTGTTGCAACAGAAGAAAGTTTCATGGCTTCCTCCCATAAAGAAATACAGAGAGTGGTCATTATCCATAGGTTTGAAAATTTATGCTTATAAACAATTGCTTCTTGGAATATCTAATTCTACAGCACATGATATAAGAGATGATTCTTATCCTAGTCTTGGAGAATTAAGTAAAATTGAGTCACCGAGTAACAGTGCCCATAGTGTAGGTAAAGCATTTTGTTGAGAGGCATTGTACCAAAAATGAGCCTGGTAACCCTAAAATTTAAAACAGGAGATTTCCATGTGATTCATAGTCAATATAAATATGAAGTCAGTGGGAGCCAATGGTACAAAAAAATGGTTAGGCTACTACATCTGTATTTAGGTACCTAAATAAGTGGCCTACTTTCAAAAGTGCAGAGCAGCCAACAGCTCCAGTTCCTTCAGAGGAAGGTACTGGGTATCATTTCTTGAAAATGAGATCACTTATTTAAGTGCTAAAGCATTAAATTAGAATTCTGCTTTTAAGCACTCATTTTTTAATCTGGCCCAGAATGTTTTAACAGCAAATTGTGCCATTCTTCTATAAATATTAACATAGCAAAGGAATGTATTTTTTCCCATTGCACTTCTATTGTCCTGTGTTGACAAGAATTACAGTTTGTGTCCGTCTCATGCCAGCCATGTCCATGGAGAAATTCCAAACAACGTTGAAAATAATGCACAGTGGTATTTTACATACCAGCTGTATGTTTACAGATTGTTTGCAAGCGCCCACTTAATTGTAATTGTTCCTGAACAATGAAGGCAGCAGCTCTGTTCTCATTCCTCCAGTGACATTTGCATTGAAGGAGTAGGATAAATGTGGTCTTGCTGGCACTGTTCCTCATGGGAAATAATGACATTTTTCCACCATCAAAAAAACAAAAAACTTCACTTCATATTTTTCAATTCCCTCAATGAGAAAAATGTTTTTTTCTGCATCCTTTTAATTTTTTAGATATTATTCTTGCACCTGAAGACCTGGATAAGCTAGAAAGTTTGGTGTTAGAGCCAAACAATAATAAATTAATATAGTAAAGTGAGAATATGTGTAAAAAGTAAAAAGCATAACACCTTTGGAACACATATGATGCAAGGACTGGTTCTTGTGTTCTTCAGACAAATTTTAGGGGCTGAAGATATTGAGTCTGATTCTCTACTGCCTTGTATCTAGCGTAGTGATTTACACCTAGGCAGAAGGAGGTTCAGGCTTGTAGCAATGATGGAATAAACTGCAGGCTCAAATCAAGTCTCTGGAGTACGTCCACAGCTGGGATGAGTCATCCAGTCCTTTGTTCAGAGCTTCAGTTTGTAGCAAAGCTCCTCCAGAGATCAGGATTGAAGACAAGGTGGAGGAGATGCAGCAACCTTTTATAGTCTCTTGCCATGTGGCCTCTGCTTTCTTTGTCCCAAAGACAAACTTCAGCACATGGCACAGAAAAACCTTGAAGTTCTGTCCATAGGCATGTCCCTGCATGCCTTGCTGAGTCACAAACTGTATCTGCCTTCTCTCATTGGGTCAACTGTATAGCTGATGGTCCTTAATGAGCCATCAGTCGGGCTAGGCAGTGCTGACCTCACATTATTTTGGGTGTCACCCAGAAGCATGGCACAAGTTTGAAATACAGACAGTGTAGAGCCAATACTTATAACTTTAAATACAAAAATGATACATGCATACAGATAACATAATCATAACCAGCACATCATAATCTTGTCTTAGACAACTCACACAACAACCTTTGTACAATAATTTCTGCAAATATATAACAGTGGTTGCAACAATGATCTATATGATTACAATTTATTTCAATAATGTTACAGCTGAACTTTCAGAAAAACCCAGTTTTTAAATATGATTGTCTTTATGGAAAAAAACAATACTCTGAGCTTTGAGCAATGCTGGCAGACTCTGTGAAAGTTTATATACACAGCCTCTGAACTTTATTCTTGACTGGCAGAATTCTTGCTGTTCCATTCATTCCCAGGCAATCCCTGTGCTGGTATGGCCTCCCGGGGTATGAGCAGCCATCATATAGGCTCTTCTGCTTTATGCCAGTGCAGAAGGACCTGAGGATTTGGGTGACTTAAAACTATCTTCCCACCCCTCCTGAGTTATGCCTGTAGGACCAAGCTCAGGATCTGGACCTTAGGGTATGCTACACTTGCAGCCGTACAGCACTGCCGCGGGAGTGCTCCCACGGCAGCGCTTTGAAGTGTGAGTGTGGTCGCGGCACCAGCGCTGGGGTAGTGTTTACACTGGCGCTTTTCAGCGCTGTAACTTGCTGCACTCAAGGGTGTATTTTTTCACACCCGTGAGCGAGAAAGTTGCAGTGCTGTAAAGCGCCAGTGTAGCCAAGGTCTTAGTGTCTGGAAAGCTGCCTTCTCTATTACTCTCCTCTTTGCGTTGGTAATGATATCAGGTATTTTCAGCAGTTCTTATGTGTATTCCATTACATTCACATGCCATAAGCCTTACACTGTTCTCCTAGAACATGTGATCTGTCCTATGCTTAATCTCTTTTCCATGCTGTCATCCAATGTTCTTTTCTACTTTCAGTCCTTATCAGTTGAAATGCTCATTTTCAAAATCTGAAATATGCGTTAGGCCTTATTGTGAGATGGGATTTACATTTACAGTAGTGTTTCTATAATGATACTTACACCTACTTCTGTATCTCTTTTTCCATTTTAACTACTGTAAATGGGATCAAAATTTTAATGATGCTCATTGAATGTAGCATGCATAGAGACACAAGGTAGACCAGCTTCTGTTTGTGAAAAGTACAAGGATTGGAGCCACATAGAACTCTTCCTCAGGTCTGGGAAGGAAATCAAAGTATCTAAACTAACAAGTTGGGACAAATATTTTATTTCTAGAATTTGCTTATGTGTGTAGCATATTTAGGTATTCAGACACCATGGTGATGGAACATAGTACAAATCTTCAGAAGATAAAAAAGATTAATATAGATTTTGACTGGTTAATACTTCACATTAATGATACACCAGTGAAACAGGATAACGCGATTTTAGTAAGAGAAGTCTGGAATGGTTTATTTTAAAAAACCAAACACCTGATTATGGTTTATTTAGATGACAGTAGCTCCTAGATGTTCCTATAGAGGGGGATCTGTGATATGTATGTACAGACAGTTTAGTAAAAGATACATTCCTTGCCCTAAAGAGCTAACAATTTTGTCAAGACTTCCCCAAAAGAAGTTATGGTGAATGTATCCAAAATAACAGTTGACAGCAGGGCCACCCAGAGGATTCAGGGGTCCTGGGGCAAAGCGGGGGAGCTTGTACTCACCAGGCAGCCCTCTGAGTCGTCATCGGTGGCAGCATTTTGGCGGTGGGGGGCCCTTCATTCGCTCCGCGTCTTCAGCAGCACTGAAGGGCCCCCCCACTGCCGAAATGTTGCCGCCTCAGACTCGGAGTGCCACCGAGCGAGGAAAGGGATTCTTGGCCAGAGCTCCCAGGGCCCCTGCGGGGCCCAGGGCCTGGGGAAAATTGCCCTACTTGCCCCGCCCCAGGCGGCGCTGGTTCTCAGAGGTACTGTAGAATCTTCATTACATTTTTATGAAACCTTCCCTTGATGTAGAAGTGCATTTCAGATGAAACAAGAACTTTGTTTGGAACTGGTAAGCACTCTACATTTTATTCCCTTTCTAACCTAATAGGTTTCTATTTAATGCTTAAGCTACTCCACCTGGACAAGTGTTCTCACCCTTTCTTCTTTCCCCTGTTTATGAACTTTCAAACGTTAGGAAAGAAGTGAGGCAATTTTTTTCAAAAGTAGTGACTGATTTGAATTCTGTTTTTTGAGCGTCCACTTTGATACTTTAGGTCTGATTTACAAAATTGCTGAGCACCCACAACTCCAACTGGAGATAATGAGAGTTTCAGGTCCTTCACCTCGCTGAAAATAAGGCCCCAGCTGTCCAAAATTGGGCACCCCAAATTATTGACTAGTTTTGAAAATGTGTGTGAGAGAGAGATGATGACTGCCCAGATAAAGAGAAATAGACCATACACCATGGTATCCTTCAGTAAGTCAGATGCTCCCTAGACTATGTATTTGACAATTTTAAAAAGTAGCTAGTAAATATAGCCACATCATTGACCTTTATCATCCTGTAATACACCAAGTGTATGAAGTAGTAAAATTATGCAGTTCTATTGAACTAAAAATTTGCCTTTCAACTAGGGCTGTTGATTACTCACAGTTAACTCATGCGATTAACTAAAAAAAATTAATTGTGATTAAAAAAATTAAATTGTGATTAATCACAGTTTTTATCACACTGTTAAACAATAGAATACCAATTGAAATTTAATAAATATTTTGGATGTTTTTCTACATTTTCATATATATTGTATTGTGTGTTGTAATTGAATTCAAAATGATTATTATTTTATTACACCTATTTGCATTAAAAAGAAATAGTATTTTTCAATTCACCTCATACAAGTACTGTAGTGAAATCTCTTTGTTGTAAAAGTGCAATTTACAAATGTGGATTTTTTTTGTTATATAACTGCACTCAAAATCAAAATGATGTAAAATTTCAGAGCCTACAAGTCCACTCAGTCCTACTTCTTGTTCAGCCAATCACTAGGACAAACAAGTTTGTTTACCTTTACAGGACATAATGCTGCCCTCTTCCTATTTACAATGTCACCAGCAAGTGAGAACAGGCATTTGCATGGCACTTTTGTAGCCGACATTACAAGGTATTTATGTGCCAGATATGCTAAACATGAGTATGAGTATGCCCCTTCATGCTTCGGGCACCATTCCATGCTAATGATGCTCATTAAAAAAATAATGCATTAATTAAATTTGTGATGGAACTCACTGGGAGAGAATTGTATGTCCCCTACTATGTTTCACCTGCGTTTTGCCATATATTTCATGTTACAGAAGTCTTGGATGATGACCCAGCACATGTTGTTCATTTTAAGAACACTTTCACTGAAAATTTAATGACACGGAGAGAAGATACCAATGTGAGATTTCTAAAAATAGCTACAGCACTAGACCCAAGGGTTAAGAATCTGATGTGCCTTACAAAATCTGAGAAGGACAGGATGTGGAGCATGCTTTCAGAAGTCTTAAATGAGCAACACTCCAATGCGGAAACTACAGAACCTGAACCACCAAAAAAGAAAATCAACCTTCTGCTGGTGGCATCTGACTCAGATAATGAAAATGAACGTGTCGGTCTGTACTGCTTTGTGTTCTGTTATTGAACAGAACTCGTCATCAGCATGGAGGCATGTCCCCTAGAATGGAGGTTGAAGCATGAAGGGACATATGAATCTTTAGCACATCTGGCACATAAATATCTTGCAACACTGGCTACAACAGTGCCATAAGAACAATGCCTGTTCTCACTTTCAGGTGACATAAACAAGAAGCAGGCAGCATTATCTCCTGCAAATGTGAACAAACTTGTTTGTCTGAGCGATTGGCTAAACAAGAAATAGGACTAAGTGGACTTGCAGGCTCTAAAATTTTACATTGTTGTATTTTTGAATGCAGGTTTTTTTGTACATAATTCTACATTTGTAAGTTCAACTTTCATGATAGAGATTGCACTACAGTACTTGTATTAGGTGAATTGAAAAATACTATTTCTTTTTTTTTTACAATGCAAATACTTTTAATAAAAAATAAATATAAAGTGAGCACTGTACACTTTGTATTCTGTGTTGTAATTTAAATCTATATATAATATATATATAATCAAAAATATTTAAAGAAATGGTATTTTATTAATGTTGAACAGTACAATTAATTGTGTGATTAATCACAATTAATGTTTTTAATCGCTTGACAGCCCTACTTTCAACATTTAGTGTTGCTTATATGCTAAGTGACTACTATGCAGGTAGATCTTGCATAAGCTTACGGGTATAGCTCCAGGACCATTTGTTATATCTGAAAAAGCATTGTCTCAGCTAATTTGCTGTGTGTGTGTAGTAGAGCTACTGTATGCTTTATTGCTTTGTCAATAACATTTTGAAACAAACTAAAATAATGATGTTGTAAACACACTCATATACTATAAAGCAGTGGATGTTGTCAAGCATTTCTATTCTCATTTTATTCCAGCTATTTGACTAAATTATTGAAGATTTCTTTTTGAAGTGCATGTATTACACAATAATGCAATGTACCATTTAGCTTTCCCAATGGCAACAATGTAGAGGGTATAGTACTCCTCTCCCTGTTATGCTGACTATGATGGACATACTCCTGATTTACTCTAGCACATCTGTGAGGACAATCAGGTCTATATAGTTGACATGTTTTGGCTATCCCACCCCTTCTCTCTTCAGCCTCCATATGGAGTTTTCATGACACCACAGCATGCTCATAAAGCTGCTGCCCATAAAGCTGTACATGTACTAAGAAGTGCAACAGCATCACTTCTATCCTCAAAATACTTTGCTGGCTCCACATTTATTTCAAGACCCAGATTAAAATTGCTGCCCTTGGTTTTAAAACTATCTGTGAATTTGGTTTCATGGGCTCAGTTCACAACACGGCAAACCCAGATTGTGCGCCTCTGAAGCATGGTTGTGTCTGATCCCCTTGCCTCTCCACATTCCCTCCTCTTGCACCAGCCTCCTTTCCTAGCCACTGGAGTCAGTCAACACTGAGCCCTGTCACATGACAGCTTCTTGACCTTGTGTAAGTCTGACTTACATCATGTGACTGGGGACAGGAAACAAAGCTCGCTTAGAAGAATTCCTGTGTCAAACCCTTAATACATATACATAGTACAGTCTTTCTATTTTTCATTGCAAAAGCCCTCTCATCTATATCTTTAGCCAGATGAAATAGAATTCCTGTATTTCTCTACCTCCTGGACTCTGAAATTTTCTGTCTTGTTTATGTCTCAAATTATCTCCCTCTTCTGCTTCTTAATTAACTCTGGAACATAGTTCACATGAAAAGTCTTTAAAATATGTTCTACGTTGTACATAGCTTTTGTGCACTTATTTTCCCTGTTGCTAAATCAGAAACTTCAGGGAGTGAGGGATTAAAAAAAAGAGAGAATTGTTTATATTCAAAAGTCTCTTGATCCATTGCATAAACCACTTCAATACCCAGTCCTATTAATAAGCTGATCAACTCTTGTCTCTACTCCCACAGTTCATAGTCTCACCTGCTTATATAATTCTACTAGAAGTGAATTATTTAAAAAAAAAAGTAAACACAAATTCCCTTTTTGATGTGTGTTTGGAGGTGGACTGGGAATAAATCATCAGATTTTTTTTGCATAAGAAAATAATTAAAATTAATAATTGACTGGCATAATACCTTATTTTAATCCAAAATCCCAAAGCTTGCAACAAACAATACTATACGTAATGGGATGCCTTCATCTATCAGTGTAATACAGCCACCTTTGGAATGTAAGGTGTCAGTCTTTAAGCAGATAATAGCTAGATGGTACTACAGTTCAGGACAGAAACTGAAAACCCATGTATCTAGTGGCAATTGCCAGGGAAATTTAGGTGGGTAGAATGTAATTACACACTTGGAATTTGGCCAGGAGCCTAAGGCTAATGTTCTAACTCTTGCAGAAAGTATTAAGGCTGTTTAATGACCACAAGTGGTCAGGACCTTGGTTTTAATTAATTAATGTTTGAATAATACTTTGAAGATGTAAACTATAATATTATTTTACATATCCTTCCAAAAAAGACATGTTGTGCAGGCAGGGCCTTCTAACCCTTAATAAATATTGCACTGGTTGTGAAGTAAAGTTTGTGAAAAGATACAAATATAGAGTAAAAGTTTAGGATAATGTCAACTGGTCTGGGAGGAAAACTAGTGAGGAATGAGAAATGACCCAAAACTAAGAATACTACTGCATTTCTGGTAACTATGTGCTGGACTGGCTTGTTTTGTGTTTGTGTGTATGTGGTAGGGAGTGGGATGGGATGGAGGCTCTGCTTTCTGCTGAATAGATTCAGAATTGCTCAGTTGTTTGTCTTTGGGTCTGTAGAGGTAACCACAAGTTTGTTACAGTAATAAGAATAGAAGAAAAAAGTTTGGTTTTCCTTTTTATTTTATTTTATTTTATTTAGACTCTAAGTGATATGTGACTGTTAGCTTGTGTAAGGAGTGTAAAATAGGAAACTGAATCATGAATCCAACCAATTTAAATGTAACCAATTTTCATCTTTATTTATAAATTTTCAGACAGAATTATTGTCACATGGTTTCTGATTATATATTTATGACAGAGACTAAACAGATAAAGCAAAACAAGTGGGCCCCAAGTTGCCAACTACTGGGTACCAGGAAGCTCTCCTGTATTTCATGATGAGTGCCTCCATTCTAGGTGCTGACTTCCTCAGTTCCTGGGGGGTGCTTGACCCCACACTCCACCCCAGACCCTGCCCCCACTTCACCCTTCCCCGAAAACCCTACCCACTGCCTCTTCCTGCCCCCGCTCCTCCCCCAACCCCTCCAGTGCCTCCTGAACACCACTGAACATCTGATCCATGGGACTGCCAGTGGGTGCTGATCACCCACTATTTTTTCTTCTGTGGGTGATCAGCACCTACAAGTCGGCACCTATGGTCTCAGTCCCTGCCTTCTGGTATGGTCCTTCAGTCTCATTTCTTCAGTTTCTGGTCTGGTATTTCTCCGACTTGGGCTCTTGTTCACTTGTTTCTTATACTTTTTCACCTTACGTATTCATTAGTTTTCCTCCAATAAACATTAAGCATTGTGTCTTACATAACCTATACATGTGTACACTCAAGTTTACATAAATTTTGCTGCCTACTCTGTTTTGATGCCATTATGACTTTATGTCACCGTACGCCTGATTTTCCCAAGATAGAGACGTTTAGCATGATGTTTTGTATTATTCTACCTGGTATCTAAATCCTCCAGGACAATAACAAACTATCACCTTTTTTCTGTCAGCAATAAATATTACCTAAACAAGTTTATGAAAGAGAAAGAGATTGGCAAGACAACACTTGTGCCAGGCAGAAGCTAGCCTAAGGCCTGGACATAAGCCCTATCCATCATAACTATCCATATTTATAAACTATTACATTAAAGTAACAAAACTCTTATTTTAACATTCAGCAATTCTTCATATTTCACTATCATGATTCAGCATATATGTATTTCAGTATCATGATTCAGCATATTTGAATAGGGAAGTTATGAGGCGGAATGTGACCTGACCCCAATATGGGTACTTCCTTATCTTCTCCAAACATAGGTTTTCAGAGGACTTTTGCTCAAAGTTCTAGCATCACTCTTGTAAATCTATTAACAATCCTTGTCAGTATGTTTGCCTGTTGCATTTAGAAGGCCTAGGTAATTAATTGTTCCCCAACATGTTCCACAGTTCTGAAGATGTATCAGTTAAATGCTTGGACATCTAGCCTAACCTCTTTGATAGGAGAACAGTGTCTTGCATGGCATTTTGTTACTTGCACTTCCCATTGAGAGCAAAAAGAAGACAACTGGATGAAAACAAAGAGAAACAAATTGAACAGAAAAAGGCAGTTATTTTTTTAAAAGACTTTAAATTGCTTCCTTCCATCTCACCCAGTTCATCCATCCAACATAACCAGTAGAGTTAATTAAGTAACAAAACTGGGAAAACTGCACCAAATATTTACCACTGTAGAACCAAGGCACACAGCATTGATTAGAAGAGAGATAGCTGCTGGCCAATGACAATCTTATTTTCAGAAGTGAAGTGATTGGATGCTGTAAACCCTCAGTACTATGCAATTCAGACACTGCTACTATTTCTCCTTCCCTCCCTCAGTGATGCTGTGTTGTTTTATTGTTTGGGTTTTGGGGTTTTTTGAGAATATGTTGGGTAAGAAAAATGTCAACAACCTTGGTGAAGCCTTCTTTATTGGCAAAAGGTCTTGAGTTGAGCTCTAAGAGCAATGAAGCAGGATTGCATCTGAATCTTCATTCATTGAAAGTTCCAGAGCTGAAGACCCTTGTTGAAAGTGCTTCATCTCCTTCCATATAAGAGTTTTGTTAGAGGCTTTCTCAGCCATAGTAAATACCTAGAATTATACAGTCCACAGATCTGATATGAAAAGAAATCTAACCAGGTCCTAGCCTACTGAGGCCTTTGTATATTGGGACTTGACTTAAAGGAACATTTAAAATATTATTTTTAATCATCTGAATTACAGTGAAAAATTGCAGTCAGGAAATCAGTTAGGACAGATGCAGAGAAATGTTCATCCTTCTGAGATAGAATGAATACAACCACAAGCAACTTCTATTCAATCAACAACTCTGATTTAAAATTCTGGTTCTGCAGGTTTTCAAAGGGAACTGTTAGTTGGCACCTGATAAGAAATTTCAGCCCGTATTTTAATGTTTAAAAAACACAAGATAGACAAGATATATAACTTCCTGAAATACAACCTAAATGAGGGCCCTCAGTGGTGCACTGAATTCTTAACAAGTTCAAGGATGCTTTAAAGTCCTGAGCACACACAGGGACAAACTTGTTGAGATGGAAGTCAGGTTTCCTAATTTCACAGAGAATATTTTCCTTGAAACAGAGGTCTATGCATGCTGTTTTTCAAACCCTTTTGGGGTATCTTTATGTGCTCAGTACAAAATTCAAAGTAAAGGACCTTTAAAGTTCAGGATTCCACCCCTGTTTTGATTTGTTTTCTGTTCGGATTTTTTTTCTTGCAGCATGAGTAACTTTTACTCTCTGGAAGGATAAGTATTTCCTTACCTTGTTGTCTTCCAAACCACAAACCATAAATTAAAGAAACTAAGTCTTATTTGACCTAATTCTTACTGCAAGTGTAATTCATTAGTATTCAAAAGAAATTAGTTCATGCTTCCATCTATAGGAGCCTGGTTGTGCTGGTTGTGTGTGAGGGGCTTTTTGATGTGATGTTTTAGCATGTGGCTATATCCTGTTTTACTCTGTTTCTTCCTTGCACCACTTGCTCTCCCAGTTGCACCTGTATACCCATGCTTTTTTGTTTAGGGCTCAGATTTTATTAAGTGCAAAGACAAACATTCCAAAGACAAGGTGAGGAACAGTCTTTTTTTTAATATATATATAGTGGTAGGGGTTTTAGAACATGGTGGAAACGTAAGATAGACATGATCAAAAAGTGTACTGAATACTTTGGGAACACTATGATCTTCTGAACAAATTCAGAACAGTCTTCCATTAGGTATTTCTACAGCACCATTATTGTAGTATCTTGGTTCTAAATATGAGATTAATCAAAGTGTTGCAGTCTGAGTCCTCTATGACCACTGAACACTAGTCAAATGAGGCTGGGTTGTATGGGATGAGGGTGATACAACTGAATCTCTGATATCCACCCCTACTCTACTTCAATCTAGTGTGTCTCAGCTCTGCTAATAAGAATCCAACCCTAAGTTATTTAAATTTGTATTTTAGATTTAATAAGTAGTTTTGCTCATAGCATTGTCCATACTGGACATTACAGTGGATTCTACTCTTCAGCTCTTGGGTGAAGCACTTGCAACTCCACCAGGGGAAAAAAAAAAAAAGATTATTCCACATTAACTGAGAAGCTAAAATTCACCAGTTCTGTTTTAAAGGAAGGGAACAGTGTACAGCCTGACATATTTTATCTACGTCTTTCTTCAGAGGAGAAGGTTTAAAGAAGAACTGGCCTTTCTATATAGATTTTACGTAGTAACTATGTAAAATCAAAAAGGGAGAAAAGAGCTCATTTTCTCACTAACACATCTTCAAAGTTGTCAAACTACTATGTATATATCACATTTCTTTCTTTCTCTCCACCCCCCACTGTTAAAAATATTCCTTTGACTACCACCCAAAACTGAGTTTAAAGTCTCTAGAAAGAATTGCTTTAAAAGGAGCAGGGTTGTATAAAAATGGAAACTCACAGGAGTATACTTACAAAAGATTCCTTCATGTGAGTTTTCATTTTCTCTCCTTTCCCATACTCTTGATATTTAGAGCGTGATGAGTTTTCTTTCATTAAATTAAAAAAAAAAAAAAGCTTATGACTCAGATTCCCATTGGAAAGTGGTAGAATTCAAATGTACTCTAATTGCACCATATATATTTGTACACTTATAATGCTCCTGTGAAATTACTCATTTTGAAATGGAACTAATGATTCCCCAGATAACTATTTAAATTAAAATTTAAACTGGGAGGGGAAACATACCCAGATTCTTCTAAAAGAGGGCCAATGTTGAGCAGTCAGCTCCTTGTATTTACTACTCCAATGTAGTACACTTGGCTTGTTACAGCTGCTAAAGACAGGACAGATCATTTGAAAAAAATTGCAGATATGGTCTAAAACTCTAATGGTGTGTCCTTCCCCTCCTCCCCCTACTCCTCTCAGATCTATCATGGAGACTTGAAAAGAAAAAAAAAGAAGTAGAAAGCAGTTAGCTGGCATTCCCACTTTTCCACAGTTTAGTGAAGAATATTTTTATGTTGTCACAGATTAGAATCAGATGCAGTGTGTGTCTGAAGACTTTTTTGTCCTCTAAGTGACCTGCATTGGAATTATTTGAATAGGAGCACGGAGAGTCAAATATTAAGATGACTGGTGCTTCTCTCCAATGTACACAAACCTTTAGAAGCTAAATCTCTCTCCTCTGCATCACCATAAAAAATATCAAGAGGAAACACAAATCTTAAAGTCTAAAATTTGCCTTTAATATAGACTAAGAAAAATGGGTAATAAGTAATGACTTCTGTAGATGAAAACTGGTCTCTATTTGCTAGAATGTAATCTCAGTAGGAATGGTGGGAAAAAGTCCATGGTAGGGTGACATCCATTTATTGGACTATGTAGAACCTGCCTAAAGACAGTTTTGGGTTGCAACAGTTCTCTGAACAAGATCTTATTGATGAAAGAATACCATGTAGGTAGCATTCTGTCTGACTCGATTTTGTTCAAAAGATCTTTTATAGGTTGTATAGGTTTCTGATATGCCTTACAGTGGTGAGCCGGTTAAGATAATTTTGTTAGGCTAAACATGCCCAGCTCCTTAAGTCTCTTCTCATAAGACAGAGTCTCCATTCCTCTGATCATCCTAGAAGCCCTTCTCTGCACTTCTTCCAGTTGGAATTCATCTTTCTTAAACATGGTAGGCCAAAATTGCCCACAGCATTCCACATGAGGTCTCACCAGTGCCTTGAATGGTAATAACACTTCCCTATCTCTACTGAAAATACCACACCTGATACATTTTCGGATTGCATTATCATTTTTTCATGGCTGCATCGCATTGGCAGTGCATAGTCATCCTGTGATCAACCAGTTCACTCATGTCTTTTTCCTCTTCTCTCTCTTCCAACTGATAAATTCCCATCTTATAGCAAAAATTGTTCCAAAGTACATAACTTTGCACTTCACATTATTAAATTTAATCCCATTTCTATTAGTACAGTTCTCAAGGTTGTCCAAATCTTCTTGTATGTTGTTCCGGTCCTCCTCCATTTTGGCAATACCTTCTAGCTTTGTATCATCCGCAATTTTTCTTTTTTAGCATTCTCCTACTTTGTGTGCCAAGGTCAATAAGGAAAATGTTAAATAAGATTGGTTCCAAGACTTATTCCTGATGTACTCCACTATTAATCTCCCTCTAGCCTGACAGATCACCTTTCAACATGACTGATTTCAGTCTCCCCTTTAACCAATCCTTTCCCACCTTTAAAGTGTCATATTAATCTCCATATTCTCCAATTTAACTAACAATTTCCCACGTAGAACTATCTCAGAGGGTTTACTGAAATCCAGGTAGATTAGATCTACTGCATTTTTGTTGTCTAGAAAATTGGTTAGCTTCTTTAAAAAATAAAATCAGATTGGTCTTGAATGATCTACGTTTTGTAAAACCGTGTTGTATTTTACCATTTACCTCTGTTTTTAATTACTCTCCCTTTCCAGATTGTTCTAAATTCTTGCATACAGTTGAGGTGGTAGGCTTGCAATTTCATGTGTTAATTACTTTAAGCTGTTTAAGCTGTTTGAGTTTGTCTTTCATCTTGGATGTGGTAATTTCCGCTTCCATATCCTTGTTCCTGTTAGCCACCCTGCCATTTCCCCCAAGCTCCTCATGACCCTTGTTAAAAACTGAGGCAAAGTATTTGTTCAGGTGTTGGGCCATACCTAGATACTTTAATCTGCACCCCATCCTCAGTGCTTAGAAGTCCCACTTCTTTCCCTGTTTTCTGCTTATTTGTATGGCTAATTAACCTTTTATGATTGTTTTTCATTTCCTTTGCAAAGTTCAGCTCTGCTTGACTTTTGTCAATTCTCATTTTTTCCCCATACTTTCTGGCCTCCAGAAGGTAGCTTCTTGCTGATCCACCCCTTCTTGCATTCCTTGCTGTCTTTCTTCTTTCTCTTAATAACCTGTTTGAGATGCTTCTTCATCCAGTTTGTTCTGTAACACTTCCCTACAAGATTTTCCTCCACGCTTGGACTGCAGGGTCCAGATAGTTTCTGCAACTTTGACTAGAAATAATTCCAACCCATCTCCACATTCAGATCCTTGTTCTTCAGTCCAGTTAATTTCCCTAACAAAATCCTACACTTTTTTTTTCCATTTTGGAATCAGGGACCCCTGTTTAATTTTAACAGAATTAATCATGATAACACAAACCAAGGTTGTCTTCTACAACTAGTTCTTTTATGAGGTCCTCACTATTTACCAATACTAAATCTAAAATGGCACCACCTCTTGTTGGCATGGTGATTATTTGGTGAAGAAATCTGTTAGCTATCACATCCAGAAATATCTGGTCTGTATAATTGTGAATAGCATTTGTCCTCCTATCTATATCTGGGAAGTTAAAGTCTCTCATAATCACACAATGCCCAGTAGTATTTATTTCATTAAATACAATAGCGATCTCTATCCATTTCCAGATCAGATCCTGGGGGTCTGTAGCATACCCCAAGCACTATCAGAGTGAAGTCTCTGTCATCATGTTCCCCCAATGTTTTTAACCCAGATAGATTCCATTTTATCCATTCCATCACTCTCAATTTCTATAATCTACCTTGTCATTAATACAAAATACTACTCCACCACCTTTACCTTTATTTCTCTTTCCTGAACAGCACATACCTCTCAATACCTGTATTACAGTCATGACTGTTATTCACCATTTTTCTATTATCCCTATAATATCTGTTTTCACTTCTTGCACCAGCAGTTCTAGTTCCTTCATTTTGTTACCCAGGCTTCTTTTCATAGTTTTTGCTTGGCGTCCCTAGATTCCTCACCAGAATAGGTGCCAGTTATTATACTGCCAGTATCGCCTACCTGACTGTTACTGACATTGGTATTGGCACTATACTTTCCCTTGTTGTCCATTCTCCTACCTTCTGTTCTTTTCTGTAGTGCTTTATCCTCTTTTACTTGATTTTCTTCCCAATCAATATTAGAATCAGGTGTGGAGATCACTTGATCATCTCTCAACCCTCTCCCCTGAATTCCTAGTTAAAAGCTCTTTTAATCAGTTGTGCCAACCTTAATTGGAGAAGTCTATTCCCTCCTTATTCAGGTGGAGTTCATCCATAAGAATAGTCTTCTGTCCATGAATGCCTCCCAGAGGTCAAACATTCCAAAGGCCTCTATCTAGCACCATTCCATGAGACATCTGTTTACCAACATAATCTTGTCTCACCTTTGCTCTCCTCCTCTAGAAGAATCCCACTAAAGATCACCTAAGCTTCCATTTCTTCCTGGAGTAATATTCCTTGATGCATCCCAATGAGAATCTAGCAGTATCATTTGTTTCCGTGTGAAGGATAATCAGTTGAATTCTTTCCTACTCCCATTAGGATCCTCTTCCAGCTCAGGTCCACAGCCTGTGTTTTAGCTGTTAGCAGACAAAACACCCTTCTGTTCTCCGGATCATTTTGGTGACAGGCCTCTCTGTTCTTTTTAGTAGGGAGTCCTCATTCACGTAGACCTACCTCTTCCTGATGTGATTCTTAGGCCTTCCCTCCTCTGTTCTTTCTGGCTGAAAGTCTTCTTGTCTTCTGTTCTCACTTTCAGTCTTCTGTCAGTCATCATCTGTGCTCCCAGGGCTCCAGATTCTGGCTATCTTTGCTGTCTTTTCTTTCTTGCAGGATTTGCCACTGTTGTCTTCTTCCTTGCTCTCTCATATTCAGTTATTGCCTGCCTCTCCCCTGCCAATTGCACTATCTAGTCAATCCCGCTCCCAGCAGCAAATACAAGTAAACAAAATAGAAAAGAGATTGTCAGTTTGTTCTGGATTTTTTTGTACACAAAGCCAAATGTAGACTTTCAGTCTGAATTACTTTTATTTTAGATTAAGAGAATCTAATCTTAAAAACAAACACACAATAAAAACAAAAAGCCAACTCTCCAAGAGAGCTTGTGCCACGTCTGAACTGAACACAAAATGGCAGGACATAGTAGATTCCAAGGGTGAAATCCTGGCCCCAGTCAATGACAAAACTTCCATTAATTTCTATGGGACCAAAATTTCATGTCTAGAGTTTTAAATGGATCAGATAGGGACACTATGCAGTGGCTTGATAAGCCAATACTTTCCCTGGTGGCCTCTATCCTTTTGCTCCACTTTGTTAATGGAAAAAAATATATATTGTGATCTAATTTATACCAGTGTGAGTCAGGAGTAACTCGACAGAAGCCAATATAATTACAAAAGTATAAAACTCTGATTTCACTTTCACCAATAAAGACCCAAGTCTGTACTACTTATGATTATAGGGAAAACAACTTCCAAACAAAAGTACTTCCGAATGCTTGCTAGACCAATACAAATACTATAGGCTGGGGTATCAAAAATAGCTCTTGTTTTGCGGTAGTGAACAGCACGTAATTTTAAATAAAGTTGGTACTTTATTTTTCATTGCATTACTTTAAACAAAATAGTAATAATTTCCTGATGCAAAACAAAGAAAACATCCTGTTGGGATCAGAAGATATATTTCTCACTGGTTTTGAACAAAGTGCTTGTATACAAATGTATTTGTGGATAAAATGTTTTGGATTGTAATCAGGTGATTTTAAAATAACTCTGTGGAGGCCCCATGGTGACCCATGGGGAGGGTCCCAAAGGGTCACGTGACCCTCCCCAAAACGTCAGGAGGTGGCAAGGCCAGCAGCCAGGGAGATGAAGGGGCAGGGCCAGAGCCAGAAGGGAAGAAGTGGGGCCAGAGCCTCTCCTCTTCCAGCCTCCCATTCTGGCGACAGCGCCTGGTGTGTCACGTAGCGGCTGTACTCACCCAGGCAGCCTCCGGCCACACTGCTTGTCTGGTACAGCCCAGGCAGGCAATGTGGTTGAAGACTCCCAGGGAGAGTGCAGCTGCTGTGTGACGCATCACGAGCAGAGTCCCAGGCAGGCAGCTTGGCCAGAGGCTGCCTGAGAGATGCCAGGGGGACTGGAGCAGAGCCCCCCTTTCTACCAGGTACCATGGGATGGGGAGGGGACAGGGAGAGCATGGGTGGGGGTGTCACGTGGGGAGCAGGGCGGAGAGGAGTCACGTGGGGGGTGGAGATGAGTCACATGGGGAGGTCTTGTGCCCTCCCTTTAGCTGGTGCCCCCTTTGCATCCCTCCCACTAGTTGCTTCAATGGGAAGGGGAGAAATTACTAATATTCATCACTAAGTGAAAGAGACAGGAAACATTTTCTCCATGGATGGATTTTCCTTCTCCCATATGTTATCTTCTGACAACACACCTGCAATGTGATGCATGGGTATCAAGGTATATAAAAGGGCTTGACATAGTTTAAAGTCAGAGACTTAATGAAATTCTCCCCACTTTAAAATATATATCCTCCCTGTAGTTTATCTGCAGGGGTGTCACACTAAAGAATAAAGAGAAGATCAACATAAAACCAGCAGAAGTAATTAATTGTTACTTATGCTTTTAATAAAAGATAATTTACATATTTAAAGAAAAGGGGAAGTGATTGAGAAAGATTACAGTGCCTATGTGTTTTAGGCTTAATAGAACCTGAAAGTTACCATGCTTTGACTATTAATAGTTGCCTGTAGATAATGAGCTTTTTAAGTGATGCCCATAAAATAAATCTATGGGAATAGAGTTTAGAAAATAAACTAGCTCGCTGCGCCAAAGTTTGACTTGCAGCATTTGACTATATTCTAGCATCACTATTCACAGGGCTTGAGTTAAGGCTGTGCCAATAATTCTAGTATAAATATCCATTTTCAGGAAGTTTATAATGAACAGTAATATATTTCTACTCTGTGCCCCATAATTTGGCAATAATTGACAAAAGCCAGTGGGTCAGAACTTATTTTATAGGAATCTTTTATGTATTAAAATACTCAGATGAAGATTAACTTTCTTGACTCAATTTGCATTACTGTCTCACTTACTGGAAAATCGGAACAGCCAGTACTTTTGATAAATGGATTGAAAGGTGGGCTAGCTTCACAATATCTCCTGTAAGTACTTTAGTGTCCCTCTGCTGAAATGCTGTTTTGTAACTCCTGAGAGAGAAACTCCATAGTGCATTAAAACCAGATAACCCTCCAACTCTTAGAATAACCATCTCCTATGGAAGTTTTTCCAGAAGCCGAATAATTTCACTATCACAAAGCAGAGCTGAATCCTGGCACCATACATTCTCCACACAGATATTGCTACGTGGCCACAAAGTGGCCAAACACAGCAGAAATGTTGCACGTACACTGCAGAAGCTGGATGTAGGGAAGATATGGAGCCCACATAGAAGGGACTCTGTAGACACACATGCTCCACTGAAGTAAGCTTCACCGCAGTTGCCTGCATAGAAGCATGGAAAAGGGGATTCTGGGAAGTCTTGCAGTATAGCCCTGTGTAGTGGAAAATATTACAATACCCATTTTACAGAAGAGAAAATGGAAACAGAGACAAGACTCCTGCGTTCTGTTCTCACTGCTTCCTCCACCTGACTTTACCATGTTGGGCTTAACATTTCAGTGCCTCAGTTTTCTCCTCTGCAAAATTAGGACATTGCTGTTTTACCTGCTTTTGTGCCAGGTGCTGGTGAAACCTTGTTGAAACTGGTGGGTGAACTAATCCCCCTTCATTCAGGATAAATATTAGGAATCAATTAAGCTCCTTTATGGAATAAAATGACTGAAACAATAGCAGCTGCTTCCCAAAAGGCATAAAAGGCCAGTCAGGAATTCGAGCTGGGTGTGTGGAGAGCCTTCACAGGTGGGCTAGGTATTGCTTAAAGGAGATTTGGATGTCAGAGAGAGCATCCGGAGAAGCAGGCAAGAAAGGAGCAAGGAAGCCCCAAAGAAACAGGGGTAGCATGACCCTGCGGAAGAAGCGGAGAGAGAGTTTTTTGGGCAGAGTGCTAGCTGGGCTTTGAGATGTAAGAAATGAAACTGGCTTTTGTTATTTGTTTGATTTCTACTGTGTTCAGGGGGACGCTGGGGACTCTCTTTGTCCATAAACAGGGTTTCATCAAACAAATGCTGACACTATCATCAATTTCTCCTCCTAATAGGAACACCTGCAATACCCTGAATATTGGCTAACTGCTCGGGTGAAAAGGGATAATTCTATCTTTGCAAAATATTTTGAGAACTTTGGATTAAAAGTTCTATGTAGATGATCATGATCATTTATTATTTTTTTTTATTTATTTGATGGTTTGTACAGAATAAGTGTTATAACTCCTGTTATGAAGATCATGTTGAAACAATCTGATTGTTAGCTGCAGCGTATTAAGGGATATGTTTCCAGAGGCAAATTTATAGTATAAATCCCACTCCTTCTGAACTGTGTTCCTTCCTTTTTCATGACCCACTCTAAATATATTTTATGACCTTACAGGATATTATAAGTACATTTTCAGAGTTAAAGCAAACCAATTACCAAATCATTTCTGTTTTCCCTTTTGAAAAAAGTCCTCATTGAAAATAGAGGTGCATGTATGGTGGATTTTAAATGCTAATTTGGGTATTGTTTCAAAGAAGGCATTTATTTTAAATGTATTGGTCTTTTCTGCATTATTTGTGTTTAGCCAGCAAAATGAATTAGTATTCTCATGAAAAGGAAATTCAAGGTAAATTAAAATGTGTCCTAAGCCAGTCTGGGAATCGAAGACAGCCAAACTGATCAACCAAATTGGCTTCCTTTTTTTTGTTCTTGTTGCATTTTGTGAGGGATTTTTACTCCATGAATTTAGATTCACCGGAGCTAGCTGTTTACAATATTTAAGCTTTTGCTTGATAAGATAGATGGATTGATGCAAAAACATATTGTTTTACATTAAGCTCTGCAGCCATAATATTTGGGGCTGTGATCTTCTTAGCCATACTTTGGCCCAAAACCTCTCTTGTGTCCTCATCACAACCCACATTCAACTCCCACATTATAGCCTTGCCTCTGTTATTGGATTTCCTTGATGTGTGACAGCAGGTTGCAGAATTCAGATGAATAAGGCAGTTCAGTTACACTCAGTTCACATTTTCAAGCATTTATTTACAGCCATCAGGGCTTGTAGAGTGTGTGTGTGTGTGTGTGTGTGTGTGTGTGTGTGTGTGTGTGTGTGTGTGTGTGTGTGTGTGTGTGTGTGTGTGTTTTAACTAAGAAAATGAAAGCTACGATTCTTTTTTCATCAGGAGCTGGGAGACCTGGACATGGGACCAGAATGCCTATATCTCAATTCGGCCTTGGTTAATGATTAGAGCACACGATTGGGAGGAAGATTTTAGGGCTGTGTTACCTTCTTTTTTGCTGATTACAGTACAACGTGTCTGGGAAAAAAACATTTCCTTTAAGTACATTAACTTTGGAACTGTGACACTGGTTCTTGTTTGATTCCTGTTGTGTTCGCAGAAACAGGACATTGTACAGTCTTTGCAAATAAACAATATTGCATCAGAGAAATGCCTGATTCCGTCATCAATTTATTTTCCTAACTGGAACAGCCCAGAAGATCTTGGCTAACTGCTTGGGACAAAAGGAGTAACATTATCATACTGTTTGTTTCTTTCCTTCGTCATTCTTTTTTCGTATAACTTCTATGCCTCTGTTATAATTACTTAAGTAGACTCCCTGCTGAATTGAAAGATTTTAATATCATTGCTCTTCAGTTTAGTTATTTATCTTGTTTCCTCTTTTTTATTTTAAAACCCTTTCCTAAAGTTTAATACCAGAGTGTAGGGTATGTACTGATGAGCAAATCAGTTTTTTCCAACTCCAGTTTCTATGTTGCTGTGATTATTACATGATACCAGTTTTACAGATGGTGAAATTATAAAAGCACATGAGACATTATGATTTATTCAAGGTCACAAACAGACAGGGCTAGGAAGAGAACACAAAAATCCTGAATCCCAGTATCCTGCTAAAACCATTGGGCCACAATGGAATCACCAGCCAACTGCAATATAGGACAGAAAGTACAGGCTATTACTGTCTGTGTGGCATATATTTTACTGAGCACTGCATTTAAAGGGCAGGCATTCAGGCTACCTGGCCTTTTACTGTTCCTAAAGTGTCTTTTGTTCCTACATATTTGATGCCCCAGTCTCTTGATGAGAAAGCATAACAAGAAAAGAAATTCCATTTTTGAGATGTAGTTATAACACAAATGGCAAGGGGTACAAACTAAATCCGCTTTTCATGTAATCTCCAGGCATGTAATTTTGTGATACCTGCTCTGATAACATTGCCATACTGGTTATCCTACCCCTGCACTTGGAATGGAGGATGAATGACATTTTATTTCTAGTCATCCCCCAAAATCTCCTATGGAAAAATGTCCAATTGTTTCCAAATATAGTCAGTTTGTGCACTGTGCTGACAGTAACTGTTTTGGCTATTTTAAAAAAATCTTTTTTTTTTATGGCCATGTTCTCCACTTTTAACTCTTGCTCACTCAAGCAGACTTCACACAGAAAATTGAAGGTACCATATATATATATATATACACCATGCCTTACCAACCTACTAGAATTCTTTGAGGGGGTCAACAAGCATATGGACAAGGGGGATCCAGTGGATATAGTGTACTTAGATTTTCAGAAAGCCTTTGACAATGTCCCTCATCAAAGGCTCTAAAGCAAAGTAAGCTGCCACGGGATAAGAGGGAAGGTTCTCTCATGGATATGTAACTGGTTAAAAGGTAGGAAACAAAGGATAGGAATAAATGTTCAGTGTTCAGAATGGAGAAAAGTAAATAGTGGTGTACGCAGGGGCTGTACTGGGCCCGGTCCTATTTAACATATTCATAAATGATCTGGAAAAAAGTATAAACAGTGAGGTGACAAATTTGCAGATGATACAAAAAGACTCAAGATAGTTAAGTCCCAGGAAGACTGCAAAGAGCTACAAAAGGATCTCACAAAACTGGGTGACTGGGCAACAAAATGGTAGATGAAATCCAATGTTGATAAATGCAAAGTAATGCACATTGGAAAACATAATCTAACTATACATATAAAATGATGGAGTCTAAATTAGCGATTATCACTCAAGAAAGAGATCTTTGAGTCATTGTGGCTAGTTCTCTGAAAACATCCAATCAATGTGCAGCAGTCAAAAAAGGCTAACAGAATGTTGGTAATCATTGAGAAAGGGATAGGTAATAAGACAGAAAATATCATATTGCCTCTATATAAATCCATGGTACGCCCACCCCTTGAATACTGCATGCAGATGCGATCACCCCATCTCAGAAAAGATATATGGAATTGGAAAAGGTTCAGAAAAGGGCAACAAAAATGATTGGGGGTATGGAACGGTATGAAGAGAGATTAATAAGACTGGGACTTTTCAGCCTGGAAAAGAGATGACTAAAGGGGATATGACTGAGGTATATAAAATCATGATTGGTGTGGAGAAAGTAAATAAGGAAGTGTTATTTACTCCTTCTCATAATACAAGAACTAGGGGTCACCAAATGAAATTAATAGGCAGCAGGTTTAAAACAAACAAAAGGAGGTGATTTTTCATACAACGAACAGTCAACCTGTGGAACTCTTTGCCAGAGGATGTTGTGAAGGCCAAGAGTACAACAGGGTTCAGAAAAGAACTAGATAAGTTCATGGAGGATAGCTCCATCAGTGGCTATTAGTCAGCATGGAAAGGGATGGTGTCCCTAACCTCTGTTTGCCAGAAGCTGGGAATGGGTGACAGGGGATGGATCACTTGATGGTTATCGACAAAGAGTCCTGTGGCACCTTATAGACTAAGAGACGTATTGGAGCGTAAGCTTTCGAGGGTACCCACTCTGACAAAGTGGGTATTCACCCTCGAAAGTTTACGCTCCAATACGTCTCTTAGAGTCCTGTGGCACCTTATAGAGGTCACTTTTTAGAGATACACACTAACATGGCTACCCCTCTGATACTTGATGATTATCGATTCTCTTCATTCTCTCTGGGGCACCTGGCTTTGGCCACTGGCAGAAGACAGGATACTGGGCTATATGAACCTTTGGTCTGACCCAGTATGGCTGTTTTTATGTTCTCATGTTCTTTCTAGCCAGGTAGGGCCTATCTGTTCTTGGACAGTGATCTTCAACTGCAATCCTCACTGGTAGTATGGTGTTGGGTCAGACTGTGATGTAGTAACATGAATGAATAAAATAACCAGAATCTGACTTTCTCTAAAGGCAAGACCCAGTCCTAAATTTATTATCAGTGTTATGAGTTAGCATTACAGAATAGTTCCAGCCCAGTAACATTTTTTTTTAAATAACTCTGAAGAATCAGTGTATTCCTGCTGATAAATGAAAGAAAAAGAGGGTCCAGGGACAATCTGAAACAAATTCCAAATAGCAATTCCAACAATGAAAAATTAATATTCTTGTCTGGGCCTTGAAGGGATCCCAAGTTTGTTAGAACTAGTTTGAGGATATGGCTGGCTTGTTGAGCTCATGAGAAAGGAGAACAAATATCTTCTTGCTCCATTACTGGAAGATCACAATCAGTAAGGAGAAAAGGTAAATCAATAAAAAGATTTGTTTTGAGAGCAGACTCAGTGGAGTCTCCCATTTCATTTTCTGTATACAAAAAATAATAATTAATAATAATTAATAAATAATAAATCACACTCTTGGGGCTCTTTTTTCCCTCTCCTTACAAACTGATAAAAGAGGGAGTAAAATTTGATTTCTTCTGAGTGTGTTGTATTATCCTCACTCTTATCTCTTTTAAACTCCCATCCCCATGCATGCTTCATTGATTCTCCTTCATAAGAAGGGAGTAAAAAGTACCTAACAATGGCACTGACACAGGACTCATATTAAAGACTGAGCTGAGAAAGAAAATTGATTTCAGTATCATCGATAGCCCTGGATATCAGAGGGGTAGCCATGTTAGTCTGGATCTGTAAAAGCAGCAAAGATTTCTGTGGCACCTTATAGACTAACAAACATATTGGAGCATGAGCTTTCGTGGGTGAATACCCACTTCGTCAGATGCATGACGAAGTGGGTGTTCACCCACGAAAGCTCATGCTCCAATACGTTTGTTAGTCTATAAGGTGCCACAGAAATCTTTGATAGCCCTGGAGATCACCAACAGGTGGTTATAGAAATAATTGAGAAGATGATTGCAAACTATCCATGATGTCTTGTGTTCATTAATAAGGTTAAGCAAAGGCTGTCATAAAAGTAGTTTTATAAACAGATATGTATATGCTTTGGGTATCTACACTAATAGGCATGGTTTGTTCAGGACATCCACCAAAACCAAAATGATCAAAATAGAATGAGGAGGCACAAAGATATCCTGTGTTAATAGGAAATCCTTAGTATTCAAAACTCACATTGAATTTGATGATAGTTTTCTTTAGTAAGTGTTGCATTATTTGGCCCCATATAATATTTACAAAGTGCTTTCCATACACCTCATGAGTAACTGGACGGTTAAAATATAAGTAACACTCATGAAGTAAAGCTCTTTGAGGCAATTTGGAGGACACAGGACTATGGCAGCGGGTGGGATGAAGAGAGGTCGTTTTTTGTTTTTTGTTTTTCAAAAACTGAATTGGTTTCAGAGAGGTCAATGCTGGGCCTAGCTGGTCAAAAAAAATAATGGAACAGTTTGCCATTGGAAAATCAGTTTTGTTGAAATCAGCAGTTTGTTGGAATATGTTGAGTTTGAGGGGGGGGGAATGTCAAATGAATCATTTTGACTTTCTTGATGTTGTTTGTATAATATTAAAAATAGTTTTTAATTTTATGATAATAATGTATTTATATTTCATATTTTATATTAAAATGCTTTGACAGTATCAATGCTAAACTACTCCGTGTTTTCAAATCTAATTTTTTTTTACTTTCCATTCCACATATCAATTTTTCAAAGTTTAGCGTTTTTGTTCCAATTTGGAATGAACACATATTTCAAAATGTCAGCTAGAATAGGACTGATTCTGTTTTCTAACCTGCTCTACATAAGCCATTTAGCCTCTTCTTCACTTCTAATTCACTAATCCAAATGCAGCCCTGGTTAATATTGAAGGAAAGTCACTACTATGTAAAAGGCTATGTTTTGCTGGTGCATTTGAAAAAGATTCAACCTTAGTGCCATTTTCAATGGACAATGGTCTACCGCACAGAAATCATTATTCACTTTTGCTGGAACTCTCAGTAGAGACACTGAGGAATAACTGACCATGGAGACCAAACTCTACCTACTCATCCTTAAAAATGGGGACTGCAAGATCCATGTTGACTCATATTTGCATTACTGCTGCCACTTCATATAAAGACTATTAGGAAAATATTTATTTGCTTATGTCTATTTTGGTCAGAAGTAATTTCCATACCAACTGATGTCCATCCCAAGCTCCAGTCTTCCTTGAGATACATATAAAAACAAATTCTTCACCCTCAACTCATCAGACCAAGATGGTTTAAAACCTTTGTCTCTCAACACTCCTTACCACCAGAGAGAAACTCCACCCCCATCTACCTCACCCCTGTGCCGGTGTCTGCTCATGCAGATTGGAAGGCTTTCATGTTCAAACACCTTCACAAGCATTAAATTCACTCCCAGTTTAAAATAAAATAATATTTTGAGAGTTGTCCAGGCCTGCTGAGAAAAATATAATTTGAGCTATGCAGCTAACAGTGTTTTGATCTCTCATACAAAGGGGGAAATTATGATTAAAGCATTTCCATGAGAAAGCACAAGGGTTGGTCTAAAAATGAACATGGATAAGGCCAAAGTCATATCCAACCAGCAGTTTCAATTAAAATAAATTGTCACTGAAGGATTGAATGGATGGCTTTGTATACCATAGAAAAGTGGATATGTATAGACCAAATATTGAAAGAGATTAAAGGGAATGATGATCACCTCAAACTGGTGGGAACACCTTTGGAAGGCTTTGTAACCCTGAGACACAAATGTCTGATCTCCCTGAACAGCTAGAATTCATGTATCCTGAAATCCATCTAGTAAGACAAGATCAAAATAAAAGTTTCCCATTAAATTCAAAATTATTAATAAAGAGTATTTCAGAATTGTATCTGGAGAAGAGATAGATGCTTACATATTTCTAAAACTAAAGCAAAGACGGGGGGAAAAATCAAATGATGATGCACCCATTGAACCTCATTAATTTAAAATCATCCAGTGCTCATCACCTGTTTTTCAGTAGCTGTATTCCTGCCTCTTCATTGCCAACACAAAAGGGAGAAAGGACTAATATGCATTTAAATTGTTACTAAGGGAACAATATTGCCTCTGCATGTAACTCTCAGTGGGCACAGCAATGAGATATTGATAGAAATTACAGTGTGGCAACACATTTCTTCATTTGTGTTGTACGTTCCTAAATTAAATTCACCCACAAGATTCCATAAACTGTGCACAATTCTTTGTTTTGTGTTATTTTAACTTGTTTTTAAAAGCACAGACATGCAGTACTATTAATAATACTGCCCTACGTTTATAGTTTATTCCCAAATGCTATGTCTTTTCACCATGAAACAAAGCTTGGAAAGACATAAGTGCCCCACATTCACTTATTGCTTGTTTCCAATTAATGTTAGGTCCCATTGTGTGAGAGCTATTGTTCATGCAAATGGATTCTTTGATCAATTAACAAAAGAGCTCGTATCTTAAAGGGAAGTACATTTCTTAGCTGCTCAAACGAGTATTTTATGAAGTGATTTTAAGTGCCTTTAGATCCCCAGTATTACATAAATGTAAAGATTTTAAAGATGATGGGAGTTCAGTTCTCCTGTCATGCCACCATTGCTGACTGCTGCTCTGGCTACAGTATATTCAGCATCATTTTGAAACTAGCTTATCTTAAAAGCACCCTTTTCTAGATAAATTACTTATATACATGAGAGGGAAGTTCTGTCTCTCTGATCCATTCAATCGTTGGTGTCTCTTCTATGGTTACCGACAAACTGGCTGTGGACATTGTAGATAATGTGATGTGACACCTCTCTAGTAGGAACTTGTACGCCAACCAAGGTGAAATTAGTTTATTGTTTTCAGATAGAAATCAAATGGTAATGACTTTGTAAGTCCCTTCTAGGTACGTCTACACTAGAAATCCACAGTAAAAACAAAGTGTAGCTGCAGTAGTATTCTCTCCTGGCAATTCATATTCTGAGCTACTTTAAAACATAGCAGTTTGTTTCTCTGTATCTACTCTCCCACACTGCTACTTTCCTAACATAATACTTTGTACAGTTGACTGTTTAACACGCAGAAGGGAACTTCTTTCCCTCAAGACTGTATTTTGTTAAAAACTACCATTAATCAAATGAGTTACAACTTAAAACTGTGATTTATTTATAATCTCCTCATCCAAAAATACTGATTGTGGGCCATCAAGATTATGCCAAGCACAAATACATCATATGCCACTGTGTCAACACTACGGTATGTTAACTATGCAGCAAGGTGCCAGCACAGTTATGCAAATAGCAGCACTATTGGCTTATCTGTCAAAAACACTGCCCGAATGCCTGGGAGACGGATTTCAATAAAAGGCGATAGAGTGTGTATCAGGGAGGCTGGTATTAATAACTTCTGATTAATCAGTTTATAGAAATGTGCTAACAGAAGGATTTGGAGAGAGGAAAATGGATCTCTTGTCTCGGTTTCCCCCATTGCTTTTCCTTCCATTGTGACTCCAGTCACTTGAGAACCAAATATAGGGCTTCATCCTGCCCAGTGCAAATGTGTGGTGCGGCATGTAGAAACAGAAGGTAAAAAATGATGGTCAGGAAGAAGAAGTGCAGAATCACCCTGATCCTGCACTAATGGGTGTTGCTGAACTGCTGCCACGTTACCCTACTGAGCAGGAGGAGTCAAGCCTAAGGAGAGCATATGTAGCTAAGAGAATCATTAGCATGATGTGAAATTTTTGCAACAATTCAAAACTCTTGAAATCTGAGTGTTGGCGGATTTACCATGAAATGTGAAGTTCACACACAAACCACCCTGCCCCCAGGGAAAAAAAAACAAAGCATACATTTTTCACTCAAGATTTAGTTTTAAAAAAGAGACTCATTTGGAGTCCAAAAAGCAAAATTTTATTTGAAAATGATCAATTATAAATATAATTTGTAATTCAGAGGAAGGTAGATATACAAATAAAGTCTGAGGGTGAGATTTTCAAAAACACTCAGCATTTGACTAAGTATCTTGAATGCTTTTGAAAACCCCACTGTTAGGGTCCCATCAATTAGATGGAAAGTGAGCTCAGCTAGTGACTTCTGCAGAACCAGGACTGGGTACCCAGATCAATGTATACCTACCTACAGAGATTATCATAATAAATTGATGTATATCCTGTTAAGCATTTCATTGATATATACTGTTTGGTGCACAGGCAATATTTTTATGTCTAAGTAGAGCAATGTGTTTTGAGCATAGGTATATACACATGTATTCATCATTGGTTTGGGGACATTCTTAACCGTGGTTAGGTACTGGGTGTGATCTTCACTTTTCTCTCTCTCAGACTCCTGGAGTGTTCGTGTCTCTCTCTTAGATTAAAACAGATTTCAGTGTTTTCTAATGATTTAACTCACTGGTGAAATTAGAATACACCTCACTTTCCCAGGACAAAAAAGTAAAAAAAGTTCCCACTCCAGCTCTTAATCCTCTTGAAACCATAATATCTGGCTTACCCCAGCCAAAGATACAATGGGAAAAAAGCACTAATTTATTCCCTCATGTCATTTTCTACTTTCCTATTCTGTATCAGAGGGGTAGCCATGTTAGTCTGGATCTGTAAAAGCAGCAAAGAGTCCTGTGGCACCTTATAGACTAACAGACATTTTGGAGCATGAGCTTTCATGGGTGAATACCCACTTTGTCGGATGCATGTCCTATTCTGGTTCAAAGAAATTAACAAGAATAGACCATCTAGTCTTCATGGTCCCTCTCTCTGATTGCTTTTCTTCAGGTTTCCAGGGTTCCTGAATTAAACAGGTCAGATGGTTCAGTCCTTTGGAGAGTTCACAAGGACAGGGATGGTAGACTCCTTCTACAAACCTCCTTTCTTCACCTTGCACCCAATAACTGAGCTCTTTATATAGTATGGGAGAAGCTCCTACCTCCTTCTGAGTGGGGATGCTCGCAGGGCAGGGGCCTGATGAAAAGTTCTGCAGAAACAGAATTAAGGATTCCTCACCCATAGGCCATACCTTCTCACAGACTCATCCTTCAAGTAGTGTACATAGTTGTAGTTCCTCCAAAGTAAAAGTTTTTAAACCCTTCCCTGTTAACCCAGAGGACATCCCTGCAGCCCGCCATTTCCCACAGCTCCCATTGTCCAGCAATTTCAAACCACAACCACTGGGAGCTATGGGAAGCCGTGTCTGTGGATGGTCAATGTCAGCAAAATGTCTCGCAGCCGGCAATCAGATTACTCTGATGGGCCGCATGCATCCCACGGGCTGCAGGTTGCCCACCACTGCTCTACACTCATTACTGATCTCCCACTGGTAATTACAATTCCCTCCTAATATCCGAAGAAGTGGGTATTCACCCACGAAAGCTCATGCTACAAAACGTCTGTTAGTCTATAAGGTGCCACAGGATTCTTTGTTGCTCCTAATATATGGCATAGCATATATCCCTCCCTTGAATTGTGTTTACTCAAACAATGAGCTCACTGATCACAGAATTTATGTGTGTGAACCCAGGATATGAAGGCACTAAGCACTGAATTCTACAAGTTGTTGAACACTTCTGCAACCAGCATGTTCAACTCTGCAATGAAGTCAGAGGGAGTGGAGGGGCAGACCATTTCTCACAGGAGTACTCATCACCTTGCAGGGTCAGGGATGTTCTAGTCTGGCTCTGTACTGCTTTTACAAATTAACTTCACAGACATTGCAGGATGTTAACTACGCCATCCTTAATGGCCCATTCAAGCATTGTAAGTGTTCTAGCAAAAAAACAAGTACTTGCCTATCAGTGTTGCTGTGGAACAAGTTAGGCCATCTGGACTCTCTCAGGGCAGAGGTTTTTTTTTTTTTTTTTTCCAAAGGATTGAACAAATCCTAATTAATTGTGTCTTTATAAATGAATATATCCAATAGTGTTTAGTCTAGTTATGGTTCATGACACTGTAACCTTTCATTTGCATAACTTGATCTTGTTATGTAGTTTCCTCACATCTTTAGTGCTCAGCATAACACACTGCCGTAAAACATTTAAAGAGTGAAATGCTTACCAAAGTGCAATAAGTAAGTCTTGAATCATAAATATATCAGCATGAGAATCTAAGCATATTTTATTATACTCTTGTGTGGTGAGTTTTAACATTTGAATGTCCTAATTTATACTTTCAAATTTTGACCTGAATATAGCTTATTATTATTAACCTCCTGAGATTTCTCTAAGTGCCTTTAAGCCTGTGCTAATAAACTCTGGTGTAATTAAATTGTGCCACATTGCAATGCATGATACTTCTGGAACCTACAGTGGAAAACTAATTGATAAATCAACCAGTAATTGACTTGAGATAATGAAACTACTCTTGGGCTGGAGTGAGATTGTCCCCTAATTAACTACTTAGAGAACTAAGACTGTGTTTACTAGATGAGTGGTGGGCAAGTGATTGATTCCAACATAATCAAATTAACATGCAAGCTGATAACATTGTATGACATGTACTACAGTGTTATCTTCATGCAGCAAAAGACTTAGCAACCTTTCAGTTCTGTCAAATTTATTTTACTGGCTTATTCATTCATATACATCAATAGATAAATTCATATATTACACCGTGCTTTTAGTTGTGTGTGAGATCAATAAGAGATAAGGAGCACAAAAATACCTAAGGGATATTTTAGATTTTTGGCTGCATTTAATGTCCATTCTTGCAGTTCTCGCTCAGGTAAGTACCCCTACTCATTTCAAGATTTCTCATATGTGTAAAGGGCTGATCTTTAGGGAATGGTCTTGCAAATTCTTAATAATAGTAATAACCCAACTGATCTCAATGAGATTCCTTCTGTGAGTTAGTGCTTGATCAACCTTTATTGCTGTGTCCATGAACCTATTTGAGAATGCGGGATTCAGGCATTGTCTGACATTACCATTCACATGGTCAGGTCCCTCAACCTGCTATTACTGCCTGTTGCTAAGTACTTGGGAAATCAATTGACCAGCCTTTACATCCCATCATCCAGAGGAAGCAGTCAATTAAACCACCTCAAGTGCAAGTTGAAATAGCACATTCTCTACAATAATTCAGGGTTTTTACTCTTGGCTTTACTGTAAAATGGATTTATTTTACACAGGAGTCCTATCTACCATCTTGAAGGTGGAATCAGAGCTGTTGGAGGGGCATAGGGATTCTGGTAGCTGACAAAGGGGATTCAGACTAGCCTGCTTCCTTTGACTACCTGCATATCTCCCATCCCTCTGGATCGCTGGAACAAGCAGCAATGCAGGCATACTTTTACATCCTCGCAGGCCCTGGTACATATCCTGATAACACTCTGCCATTAGCAATGACCTGCACATTATTGCCAGTGAAAACATTGCCTTTTGGGAGGTAGGAAATAAATGGTTCTGGAATGGAGGCTGAGGATTGCTGAGGGCAGGGAAAGCAAGATGGATGAACGATGGAGAGAGGACAAGGGGAAGGAAGTTTGAAAACTAAAGATAAGTTTAAAACAGTGAAATTTAACTCTATGGAAATGGAATGTGGGTGATAGAGCACTGGGGACAAGCAAAGCTCAGGAGTGAGTAGGCATTCAGGTAGGATGATAAAACAAAAATATATCAGTATTTTATTGTTTCTCATTATATTGTTGAGCAGCCAGTTGTGCAACTGAGTAACCTAATTCCCCTCCTCCTGTTTGTTTGCTGCCAGCAATTGTTCCTATCAATCCAATGTGGGTACTGCAAGGAGGTCTTCAAACATGGAGGCTCATGGAAGGTGGGTGAAAGAAGCCGTGCTTGTGGATTTCTTTGCAGGATCATGTTTTACATTGTAAGCCATTCCAGGAAGGGGGCTGTACTTTTTTTCTGAGTTTATACAGCACCTACCACAATAGGTGCTGAGCCTCACTGAATGCTGGTGCAATATACATAAAGAATGAAAATTAGAGCTGGGCAGGATCTGCTTTTTAATAAAAAAAATACATAGCTTATAATTCATTGCACCTGCATCATATATCTTGGCAAACAATTGGTCTTTCTTACCTATCAAAATCTATCTGCTAATGTTCATAAAATAAAGTCAGTATAAAAAAAATGTGAACACTTATTTTCTCTTAGTTAGAAAAAAAATTAGTGCCAGAAACTTTAGATCAAATATTGGAGGTACTATACATGCTCAACTAATGATTACATTTATAGCACAGAAATAAAATCCAAATGCAAAAAGCCATTACTCTTTCTATTGCTATATTACTCACATCCTCAAACAATTTCATTAGCTTCCAGTCATTTCCATATTGAGCTATAAATTGCTCACTGCTCTTTTTTTAAAATCCTCTAGATTGTCCTAGCCTATGTCATAGTACCCATCTCTTCTCATGGCACCAACCTCCTCCATTCAGACAGTCTTTACATGGTTGGTGTGAGAGCCTTCTCTGCAGCTCCTGTCATCTGTAACAGCCTCTATCTCCCTGTCTCATCAACTCCACACACTACACAGTTACCAGTAAGTAGCGTCTGTGAAGCATTTGGTCAGCTTCTTGAGAAAAGACTATTCTCAGTAAGTGCCCAATCAAGAAACACTTAACTGACAATTATCAGAGGGGTAGCGGTGTTAGTCTGGATCTGTAAAAGCAGCAAAGAGTCTTGTGGCACCTTATAGACTAACAGACATTTGGGAGCATGAGCTTTCGTGGGTGAATACTCACTTCGTCGGATGCATGTAGTGGAAATTTCCAGGGGCAGGTATATATAAGCAAGCAAGATGCAGGCTAGAGATAACGAGGTTAGTTCAGTCAGGGAAGATGAGGCCCTCTTCTAGCAGCTGAGGTGTGAAAACCAAGGGCTTGGCTACACTTACAAATTTGCAGCGCTGCAGCAGGGTGTGAAAACACACCCTCTGCAGCGCTGCAAATTGCGGCGCTGCAAAGCGCCAGTGTAGTCAAAGCCCCAGTGCTGGGAGCCGCGCTCCCAGCGCTGTCCGTTATTCCCCACAGGGAGGTGGAGTACGGACAGCGCTGGGAGAGTTTTGTCCCAGCGCTGGCGCTTTGACTACACTTAGCGCTTTGAAATGCAAGTGTAGCCACAGCCCAAGAGAGGAGAAACTGGTTTTGTAGTTGGATCCTTTGAAACTGCTGAGCTTCAGTTCATCTGCAAATTTGACACCATCAGCTCAGGATTAAACAAAGACTGTGAATGGCTTGCCAACTACAAAACCAGTTTCTCCTCTCTTGGTTTTCACACCTCAGCTGCTAGAAGAGGGCCTCATCCTCCCTGACTGAATTAACCTCGTTATCTCTAGCCTGCTTCTTGCTTGCTTATATATACCTGCCCCTGGAAATTTCCACTACATGCATCCGACGAAGTGGGTATTCACCCACGAAAGCTCATGCATGCTCACAAACGTCTGTTAGTCTTTAAGGTGCCACAAGACTCTTTGCTGCTTTAACTGACAATGGACTTTGGGAGACACAAATCCACATCTGAGCTTTCAAACTAACTTGTAAACAATGGCGTCAGCCTGAAAAAAAAAAGCTGAATAATGCATGGACATTTGACTGTTGCCCAGATGGCTACAAACGCTGTGCATATCTCTCTATCAGTGTTATAGAGGGTGGACAATTTATGAGTTTACCCTGTATACGCTTTATACGGAGTAAAACGGATTTATTTGTGGTTTGGGCCCCATTGTGAACTGGGATCTGGGTGCTGGAGACAGGAGTACCTGCTAAGTGGTTTTCGGTTAAAGCCTGCAGCTTTGTGGGACGTGGTTCAGACCTGGGTCTGTGTTTGCAGCAGGCTAGCATGTCTGGCTCAACAAGGCAGGGTTCTGAAGTCCCAAACTGGCAGGGAAAACGGGCTCAGAGGTAGTCTCAGCACATCAGGTGGCAGTCTCAAGGGGGTCTCTGTGACCCAACCTGTCAAACTCTCCTTCCTTTACCAGCTGCTCAATGCATTCTGCCCAAAGTTACTCCCTCAGGTTCATCCTTTGAAATAGATGGGAGGAGCTGATGGCACAGAAGGAAGACTGATTGGCTAGTAAGTGGAAGGTGGGGAGGAAGTCTCAGCCACTGGCTTCCCTAACCTGGAAGATGGCTAAAGAAGCTTGATATGCAGAGGTTGAGGATAGAGAAACTAAAGTCTAGCTAAAAGTCAGATTTGCCAGAGTGGTCCAGGAATCTGGAGAACAGACCAAAATCGTACAGCCTCTGGTCAAAAGCTACAAACTCATGCAGGGGAGTCTGGAGATCTGGAGAAGAAATCAAAAAGCCTAACTTATCTAGAGGTTCTCTTTCCTGTGGATCCCTATATATATGTAGGGTTTATAAATGACATTTCCTGGCCACTCCTTCCTAAATTCCTATCACCTGAGGGGATGAATTCCTAGAAAGTAAGTGATGTCTCAAAATCTAATAATTACCAACTAGGTTATATGGTAATGAAAAAAGCACTTGAGCTGCCAGGACCACTCCTAGATCCAAGGTCTCTAAGTTTGCAGGCAGTTAGACCAGGCATTTAGTTTAAGGGGGGCAATCACAATTTTGACTGCTGATTAAACTTCTCTCAAAGATCAGGAGTTGTTGGATTTGGGATTTTGTGTCCATCTCTACTAACATTACACATGGACTGTTTCTGACTGCAGTGTTTTTCACAATTCAATATGTTTGCAAAGATTTGGGTTCCCACTTTTCCAGTAGAATTAAATTAATGTTAAAGCTTTGTTGCAGTCTTTGCTGACCTACTGCAAACATGCTGTGATTATATTAGAGCCTTCTATTGCCCAAGCTAAGGTTGCTATTCATATGTAGTTTTAGCAATTAGCATTAGCAATGATGATTTTAATACAGTAGGTCCACCAGTGTTCTTACTACCTTTGTTCCAGAGTTTAACATTTCTCTTGGACTTCAAGTCATAGGCGCCGACTCCATGGGTGCTCTGGGGCTGGAGCACCCACGGGGAAAAATTAGTGGGTCCTCTGCACCCACCAGCAGCCAAGTTCCCTGCCCCGCCTCACCTCCTCCTCCTCCTCCACCTCCTCCACTGAGCACGCCGCTTTCCCGCTCCTCCATCTACGTCCCAGCGCTTGCTGCTGCCAAACAGCTGTAGCAAACTCCAGGAGGGAGGGGGGAGGAGTGGGAACGTGGCACGCTCAGGAAAGGAGGCAGGGAAGAGGCACGGCCAGGGCGGGGATTTGGGGAAGGGGGTTGGAATGAGGGCAGGAGGGGCGGAGTTGGGGCGGGGATTTTGGGGAAGGGGTTGGAATGGGGCGGGGCAAGGCAGGGGTGGAGTCAAGTCAGGGTGAGGACTGGGGCAAAGGGGGGTTGAGCACCCACTGGCACCAGAAGAATTCCGCGCCTATGGTTCAAGTAAATGCCAGACTGCTACTTATTTCAGTCTAGGCCAGATTAGACTAGCATTCATGTTTGAATTTAGCCCCAAAGTTTGTAAATTTGAGCTTAATCTACAAAATGTATGTGTACTCCGAGATGCTTTGGGATTTTTTTTCCAGATTGTTTACTCAAGTGATGGGTGATCCTCAAAATATTCAAGGGATTGAGTTGAGATAAGCATCCAAATGCTTGGCTGCTTGTAATAGTCAGTTATATTAATTGAGCCTGAGCCTGCAAAATCATGCTGAAAAATATCTCATAAAATTTATGCTACCTCTTATGTTGGTTGAGCTGGGCATGTTGCATATTGTTTCCTACATGCAGAGATGAGTGCCTACAAAAAACAATATATCAAAAATGAACCAAACTTTTTCATTTATTAATAAAGATGTGGCCTGAGATTTCCATAAAGGTTTTGATTGCACCTTAATATGCCCAGCCCTAGTGGAAAATAAAACTATCTAGCTGTTTGAGAAACTCTTGTTTTCCACATTCAGCAAAGGATATGCTGTAGCTGCATGAGTCATACACAGGTTTTATTTTCTCCCAGAAGTGGTTAAAATCACTCATCATAAATCTACACTTTGCTGGTGATTTTAGCAGAGTTTGAATTTTAGAACTTTCAAAGCAGCTGTTTCTTGAGTGGAGGAAGTAGTTATTTATGAGTCTTAAATTATTCTTGTTGTTGTTTTTCCATCTTCCCACAAATACTGAAGAAGAGGAATTTGTCTGTAATAAGTAATAAGCAATACATCTTACCCTCCAATCCCCATTTAGTAATCATAATGCTGATACTAATAAGCAATTATGATGTTTCTTGTCCATAGACCTTACATTCCTTCACAAAGGAGATTCAGAATTATTATTTCCTCAAAATTACACAATGAATCAATGGCAGAGTCAAGAAGTGAACCCAGATGTCTAACTTTCTAGTCTGGTGTCCTAGCCATTGGCTCTTTAATGAATGTACTGATAGCCAGAACGAATTCAAAATGAAACTAATAGTTGAGGTACTAAGAGAAACCATAGGAATTGTATAGGAAAGCAAAATGTCTGGTGTATATGGTTAGTAGACCCTATTCTTGTTAGAATTAGGGAAGCTGGATTTCAATTAGAACTTGTCAAGTATTCATCAAGTATCTGATCCAAAACCTGTTGAAGCTAATGAAAGAACTCATATAGACTTCAGTAAGCTTTGACTAGACTCCAAATAAATTTATTGTATTAGTTTTACAATTTTTCATCAAATACCACTGGTAAAATTAAAACCCAAAATTCAACCCATGCTGGGCCAGATCTGCAGCTAATGGAAGTGAGAGCAGCTGCTTTGACTTCATTGCAGGCCTGCTAGTTTACCCTAGCTGAGGTACTGGACCACTGAATTCATAACAGGTCTATTCCCTCAACCATATAGTGCTTGAATCAACATTGTGGGTTACTGCAGACAATACAGCACTTTGTTTACTAACTAAGTAATTAAATGTTACTTATCTTTCACCACATACCACTACCACCCAGTATATTTGAAGGAGATTAGTTCATGTATAAAGAAGACTGAAGCATAGCTCAAGCAAGCCTGAGGTTATTCTAGTGGGCATGGGAAAGCACTTTGAGGAATTTGTGGCACTGTGAAGTTTCTTTTTGGTTGAAGGTACACACCCACAATTGGCCAATTCAGTCTGTGATTGAGCACTGCTCTTGGATTCCTCACTGATGCTAAGCTCTCGTATATCAGCGTCTGTTAGGAATGTTTTCTCCCATCTGGTGGTCTAGGAGACCATCCTGGTGGGGAATGGCCTCAGTTAAACATGTCTCTGTCACCTTACATCTGGACTACAACAATGCAACATTTCAGGGTATGAAGCCCTCGGCCCTTAGAAAATCGAGGAATTATTTTTTGTCCTGCTTGTACAGAACCTAGCACAATGGAGTCCTGGCCCATGACTAGGGCTCCTACGTGCTATGGTATTGCAAATAATGAATAATACAGAACACTGCAGTTTGTCTTCTTTGCAACATGAGGCCTGATTCCAGCCTGAAAATTGAACTTCTACAGAAACACTCCTCACTTCAAGTACAAGACACGTTTCCTTGAATTTGCATTGTCTAGTATAAACACACAGAAGTGTGTATGTAATGGAGTGGGCTGTGGGAAAATACTAGCGTGCATAGACCACTTTGCCTCTGGGGAAAGGACGTGAGAAAAAACAAACCACTTGTGGAATTAGTCATGTCACATTGCACTACTAGAAGGCACTCCTGGACAGATTTTTAAAGTAGATGCAGACAGGTGCTGAGTGGGATTTTGTTTATTTATTTGGCCACCTAAGTCCCATTGATTTAAAAAATAAGTCCTAATGATCTTATTTTCTTTCTGTTAAATTTCATATTGGTTCATTTTAAACTATTTGAATTAACTGACTTATCAAATGATACGAAATGATTTGAACTTCATTTTGGCCATGCAAAAGCACTACATGATAAGTACTATTTCTATTTGAACATCTCTCTCTTTCCAGGAAAAATCTTTTCTTTTGCAGCTGTATCCCTGTTACTTCTTGAGTCTGTTGCTGGACAGAGCAGAGGATCTGTTTCTATTTGAAGTCTTCTGTTGGTTTTGTATTATTCCTATGGGTAACACCATTCATTCCTCTGGTATGCAGTGGAATATAAATATTGTTTTGACATAGATAAGATGCCTTATTCCAGAAAACCCACACCAAAGATTCTGAATTCTAAAAATTGCTTTCTGTGAGCAAATCTTGGAAGCACTTTACCTATTCTTTAGCTCATTGGAGACAAGATTGATTTTTTTTATGAGTCACTTCCTCACCTAAATTACCTCAGTCACTGGTTGTGAGTGACATCTTCGGTGATGGTCCATCCAACCATAAATTCAATCTTGGAGATAATTAATAAACCTTGTTTTTGGCCTGTCATCACATAACCTGTATTAATATAATTTAGAGCAGGTATTTGAGTCATTCATCTCAAATGACTGAAGATATGGCTAAAATATATATCACTAATGCTGATTCAAACTTTCTATTTATCACTTTCTTCTGGGAGAGATCCCATACTGCCTAGTAGGTCAGAAATTCATTTTAAGATTTGGTAATTACCAATCTAATATATCTGTACTAGTTGTTTTATGACACCCATCACTTTGGTATTCAAGTGCATATTTTAGGCATCAGATTTTTAAAGAGTCCATAACCAAGTTTCCCAATTTGTGTCTGAAATTTAATGTAGTAAGTGTCGGTGACGCGTCCAGGAACAATCATCATTTGCAGATAGAAATGGAGACTTCCCCTAGTGGGTAAATGCAAGTAGCCATCCTTTGTGCCCCCCAAATATTTGTGCAGGTCTAATAAGGAAGGCTTGTTTTTTTTCCCAGCAATATATGTTTGTTTGTGCTTATATATTCCCAGGCAAAAACTATGCTTAAATAAAATTAAGATTGACAGTACATATCAGAAATTTAGGGTAAAATACAGTGCAAGGATACAGTAATTACAATAAACAGGCACTGTAAATCCAGGAAATTCAGTTAATGTTAAGCTTAGAAGATATCCAAATATATAAGGGGCATGCACAGTTAAGACTCCCTAACAGCCTTAGCTCTCCCTCGTAGTGAGATCATGCAATGACCATTTGAGTATGATTAAGGTATTTTGGTATCTGTAGTTCCAGATTAGGCTAAACTGATGTTTGAAGTCACATTACATTTCCTCCCCTAAATGCGTCATATTGTACCCAACTTTAAATATCTGAATAGTCCCATGGGGCATAGGATGTGCTTAATGTGAGGCACGTGCTTAATAACTTGCTGAATTGGGACCTTGGATGTTCAAGGGAAAGCATACATTACTGTCACTGTGGAAAAGTTAGCCAAATAAGTACAAGAGAAAAGTATGTGGTTGCCAGATAGTCCTCTATAATGAGCATGATTGAAAAGTTTCCTACGTCCTTTTCATGTGTATTGTTATTTCAGACAATTTGCCCTTCTCCAGGAATTCAGATAAAGTAATATTTTAAAAGATAAGTAGAAATGTTACATTTGCAAATTCTAACAATTCATTTAATGTCTAATTCTATTTAAAGTACTTCATCATTCTTCTCAACTTCCCCTCTATCCTGTTGTGCATTAGTTAGCCCCTGTTCATGTTTTGTTGTTCTTACCAGTTGGTTCATTTGCTAGTCACTTTTTTGGGGATGATCTTGTGACTAGAGTCATTTATTTCTTTGCCAGATTTGGTGGCTTGTAGATAAATCTTTTGCTTGATAACGCTTGGCAGCCTCCTGCCTTTCCAAAATCCTCTGTAGCCTCATGTTATTACAATAATCCAGACTGATCTTTCATTACTATTCTTTCTCATGGAAGCCTGGTGATTAAACAATTATACCTATCTTAAAAATCTTGTATCATTATTGTATTCAATATGCTGATGAAGCAGGGACTATTATCCCCATTTTACAGATGGAAGCTGAAGCACAGTGGCTAAGTGACTTGCCTAAAACCAGACAGGACGTCTGTGGTACAGTAGGAACTTGAACCCAGGCCACCCAAATCAGCACCTGCCCTACATACTGGTCCATCTTTTTCTCTCCTTCAGCAGATATTGGTTGTGATTATTGGAGGCTGGTTTTCCTCTTCTTTTCTTTTTCCTGCAACAGTCACCCTAGTTTTAACTTGAGTTATTATCAGACTGCTTTGGTTAACATTTGTATTGAATCTGATGAATTTGTGTATTCATCCCACAAATTCTGCAAAGTGTTTGATAAGGGTGGTCAAACCAGTTCAAATTCCACAAGTACTTCCTTAACTTTCCATTTTTAAAACTGAAGCTCAAGCAAACTTTTAAGGTTCTGAAAAGTCTGTATCCATTATTCCATGTGCAGTTTACAGTGGAGACCCAAAAGCACATGTGCCAGCAATATTGCAGCAAAATTGCACTTATGCAGCCTAATTTTGCAGACACAAGGAGGGCAGAAAGGATTAACTTCAGATGAGCATCCAAACCCAAACTCTGAACTTTTCTGGGTTTGTGCCTCACTATTATCTGTATTTTGTTGATTCTGTCAGAAAGCAGAGCAAAATGATGGACAAATTTAATATCATACGTTTTCCTATTGCTATGTGACAACAGTAAAAATCTGAGTTGTTACCTTTTAACACTGAAAAATGCCCAGTATAGTCCCTGAAGTTATTCTCTTTGCATGTTTATTAAAACAATAACCAAAAACCACAAGAACAGTATACTCAAATATAAAAGACACCCTATATTTAGGTTATGTCTACACTAGAGCGCTTACAGAGGCACAGCGGCACATCTGTAGCTGCTCTAAACTGACTGGAGAGAGCTCTCCTGTCAACATAATTAATCCATCCTCAATGAGCGGCAGTAGCTGTGTCGGTGGGACAAGCTCTCTTGCTGACCTAGCTCTGTCTGCACTGGTACTTAGGTCAGTATAACTTATGTCGCTCAGGGGGGTGGTTTATTCATCTCTGAGTGACATACGTTATACTGACATAAGTGGTAGTGTAGATGTGACTGGGGTCCCGGGGGGCCACACGGAGATTGCTCAGTCAGGGCACACTACAAAGAATAGAGCACATGATTCCCAAAACTGGAGGTTTCTAATTATTAGATTCACCAAGCCACCAACAAAATAGCTTCTACAGTACTGGTTACCCAGAAGCCAAAAACACAGCGCCCTTAAAGTGATCCAGCCTTGGGCTCCCACCCAGACAGGGAAGTCAAATATGATGAGGATTACTGAAAATCTTGTTCATCATATAGAAAAGTTTTACCAATTCCAAAGGATCAGACACATTATACACCAGGTCAATAAATATTTCAGATCTTACCCAAATATACGCTTACAGCCAATTCCTATTAACTAAATTAAGATTTATTTTAAAAGAGAGAGGGAGTATAGGTTAAAAGCAGGGGCGGCTCTATGTTTTTTGCTGCCCCAACCACAGCAGTCAGGGAGCCTTCAGCAGGAGGTCCGCTGGTCACGTGGATTCGTCGGCAGTTCTGCAGATGATCTGCTGGTCCCGCGCCTTCGGTGTACCTGCCGCCAAATTGCCGCCGAAGCCGCAGGACCGTCAGACTGCCCAAAAAAAGGCCGCCGAAGGATCCCTGACTGCCGCCCTTACGATGACCGGCATGCCACGCCCCCTACACCCACCCCCGGCTTGCCACCCCAGGCACTCGCTTGCTGTGCTGGTGCCTGGAGCCGCCACTTTTTAAAAGATCATTATACATACAGGTATGAATAGAGTTCTTAGGTTAGTTTCATAGTAGAAATGGTGAGCTTTAGAGTTGCAAAAAGTTCTTTCAGAATAAGTTCCATAGGATATATAGTTCAATCTCCAAAATCGGGGGGGACCTCAGTCTTGCAACTCAAATTTCCCCTGATGAAGCTGAAGCAGATCTGAGATACAGGATCAGAGCCCAGGAGTTCTTTTTATAGTTCTCTGGCATGATAGGTGAAGCACTGTAGCTTTAAAATAGACCTCCTATTTCCTAAGCATCACCAGTAATTAGCTACATGGATTTGCATAAGGCAACTGCCCATTTCCTGCTATTTACAGGTAGCTTATTACATACTTCAAAGAGAAATGAAGACAATGATATTACTACATTCACAGTTCATCTAAATGTTAATATTCCCTTTTGATCTTTGAACCAATAAAACATAGTGACAGACAGGAACCATCTGGTTACATTGTTAACCTGTAGGTAATCACAGACTACTACAATCATTATCTCCTTCCAATTCTTTAACAATACAAGCCTATGTTTCAAAACTCTAGTCTGTCTAATAGGCTTTGCTGGCTATTTATAAGGAATAGCCCTAATTACCATTTACATACTTTCCTAATATATCATAACCCTTTCTGGCTCAGGGTCACAACAGACATAGCCTTACTCTCAATACTCCAGCCCACTCTCCATAGGCCCTGATGCTAACTTACATCTTTCCTCACTCACCCATTTTTTCTCTGCCATTACTAATGATTGAATGGTGGCAAAAATAGTTCAAACTAAAGTGTCAAGTCATTCTTCTAGTGCCTGAAAACAAGATGTGCACCACTTCTGCCATAATAATAAAAAAAAGCCTACTTCATTAACTAATGCAAGTATCTCCAAGACCATTTTTGGAAAACTCCATCCTTCCTTATAGAAGTAGCTGCACAGTCCTAAGGCATCTGGAAAAACACCAGAACCAAGCATCCATAACAAAGGCCATGGAAAAGTTTTGTGGTCAGCAAATATGACTGTTAAAGTAACAGGATACTGTAAAGGGTTCTATAGTCTCCCCTGATCCACAGCCGCCTTGCCATAGACAGGCTTTATTTATTATGTTCTTGCTTCAGGCTCATAGATTGACCCTTACAGACAGTTTTCCATAAAATATCTGCCTCCATTCATCCCTATTTCTGAATGGAATTTTCTTATTTTGTAGGTAAAATAATTATCTGGACAAATCAAAACTTCCAAATGACATTCAGAAAAATACTGACTTCCTGTTATAGCACTTTCCTAAACTGTGAGCCAACCTGCTGGAATGCAGTTGCCTGAATTTGACAAAGGGAGATGCAGCATAACTCTCTTTGCAAGTAAAAAGGAGCCTGTTGTGAGGCAAAATACTTTTTTAAAGGATGCATTTCTTCCCTCCCCCCGCATCAGTTCAATTTCTTCTCCTGTTACCTTGTCCAATAATGTTGGAAAATAAGTGACAATCCCTAATGCATGCCACAGGAACCCTATGAACATTCAAAACCACAAACAGACCACCCTCTTCTAAGAACTTTTTCCAGTCCCCTGAATGCACCCCATTCAAATTGCAGGCTTGTACCTCCACTTATCTTTGGGGTGGGATCCTGTAATCCAGCCACTGTCTAACAGGATCCCTAGGTTTCACCTCTATAAGTACCAATCATGTTACTTAGTGGACTCAGGTAGACATGGACCCTGCCAAAGTTCTCTTCTGGAGACCTGTAGACAATAATATTATGTAGTGAAAAGGAAACAGTGTCTCCAAAACAAAGTATGATTTATTTGCCCAAGTGGAATGCAGAGATTACAGAAGTAGATTTAAAAATAACAGAGACCTCTATGCATATTGTCTTATGCTTGGCATTTCCCTCAAGCACCTAGGTAAACATGACTTAACCTTGGTGTTTCCCCCTCACTCCCACCCCCAGTTTTCTTTGGGTACCAAGTTACAGCCTACTTAATACAGGCCATTGCTCTCAAGTTGCTGTGTCAGACTCCATCATGCTTACTCTGTGTCTGTCTGTCAGCTCCCAGCTGAGCTGGCTATTCCCTGCACCCTTCTGTCTGGGGTACCATTTTAACCCCAAGGGGTCTCTCAATGTCAACATTACTCCTGAGAAGAGAAAAAAAAGATGTTAATTTGGATAGCGCTAGTGAGGTATTTCCTTCCCCCAACTGCTGGCATACATATTGTTATCTTAAATCTTGCAGTGGGTACCTGAGAGGCTGTCTTATCTGCGTCATTGTTTTACCTTTGCTGAGTTCCTTAACAACCCCTCTTTACAGCCTCCTTTGATTTGATTATACACACTCAGGGATGTAACAATATCAAATTGAAAAGGGTCATACATAATATTAATAAGAAATAGTACAGACATTTTTCCAATTTGTCACACCAACAAGAAAGTTTCTGAGCATTCCATCCCCAAGGCCCTTTCTTTAACTGGTAGATTAAACTATACTTCTCTTCACTATGTTACATTTATTTCCCTCCAGCATCTGAAAAAAATAACCCTGTCAATTTAATCGACAATTTGCCAGAAGGAGGATCCACATATGCCACATAAATGCAGAGAGGTAGCAAGAATGTTTTAATTAAATCACCCTTCCTGCCAACCTCAATGTGACGCATGGCTAGAAAGGGTTAAACAGCTTGCAGGCTGAGTGACCCAAAGCCCACCTTTAAAGTCATGTTAGAAACATGTGAATGATAATTAGGGCCATTCATGCTAAATAGGCTAGAACTTTGAAATGCAAACCTATATTGTTAGAAGTAAGTGTGTGTATCTTAGATGCTAACCATAAACAGACTGTTCCTGTCTGTCACTATAACTATTGATTCAGAGAGAAAAAGGGAATATTAACATTTGGATGAATCTTGGGTAAAATAATGTCATTGTCTATATGTCTCTTTGAAGTTTGTAATAGACTGCCTAATGGATAAATTGCCCTATGTTAATTTGTGTAACTAATTACTGGTGGTGTTTAGAAAGCAAAAGGTTACATCAAAAGCCTGTTGTTTAACCAGGATTGTGCGGTGAAGTGGATGCTAGGACACTGTATAAAAAGATACGGGGTCCTGATCCTGTTCATCTCAGATCTGTTTAAGCTTCATCGGGGAAGTGTGAGTCGCAAGACTGAGGCCCTAGTTATGCTGGTATGCCCTGAATATGATAATTGGACATTGGACGATAACCTATGAACTATTTCTAAAAGAACTCTTTGCAACTACAAAGCTCAGCATCTCTGCTATGAATCTTTACCTAACTGGATTGAACTCATGTCTGTATATATATATTGATCATTTAACCATATTCTCTCTCTCTTGTTTTTTAATAATTTTTAGTTTAGTTAATAAGAATTGGCTGTAGCATGTATTTGGGTAAGATCTGAAACATTCATTGACCTGGGAGGTAATGTATCCGATCCTTTGGGAATGGTAGGACCTTTTCTTTTATATGATGAAATAAGATTTTCAGAAATCATCATATTTGATGTGGGCACCTGGATGGAGGCCTGAGGCTGGATCACTTTAAAGGAACTGTATTGTTTGGACTTCTGAGTAACCAGTAACGTAATAAAGAAGCTGTTTTATACTGGCTTGGTAAATCTAAGTATTGGAATATCCACCAGCTTTTGGGGGTTTAGCTGCCCCATTCTTTGCAATTCACCCTAATTGAGTGACCACAGATGACCCCAGTCACAGTCAGGTTTCATCCCTTCCACCTCATCACCTTAACCCGGCAGGAGGCAAATCACTTCTTCCAGTTCTACTCAGCTGAAGATTAGTCTTAAAATACCTATAACCCCAGGAGGGCTCTTCATGATCAGTAAATCCTCTGGAAGAACAAAGGACCCCCCCCCCCAAATCCCCACCCACACAGCTTTGCTTTTATTCATCTTGATCACTGCTCTGGCTGCAACTGAGTAATTGTTTAAGGCCTGGTCTACACTAGGACTTTAATTCGAATTTATCAGCGTTAATTCGAACTAACCGCTCAACCGTCCACACCAGGAAGCCATTTAATTCGAACTAGAGGGCTCTTTAGTTCGAATTTGGCTGCACCACCCGGCAGGTGGAGTAGCTTGGTGTGGATGCGCCTCGAACTGAGCAGCTCCGGGAGCTATCCCACACGGCACCACTCGGTTGCCGCTCTGGCCCGCAGTCCGAGCTTGGATTCTCTGGCCAGCCACCCAGGAAATGACCATTTGAATTCATTTTCCTGTCTGGGCGGTTTGAATCTGACGTTCTGGTTGCACATCGGGCGGCACCTGCAACGATGCAGAGCTCTCCAGCAGAGGAGTCCGGCAATCCCAGAATAGAAAGAGGTCCCCAGCATGGACTGACCGGGAAGTCCAGGATCTGATCGCTGTGTGGGGCGAGGAGTCTGTGCCTGCGCTCCAACAAGCGAAGGTCTCTAAAGCCAGGAAAGAGAAAGGATACAGCCGGGATGCGATGCAGTGCCGCGTGAAAGTGAAGGACCTAAGACAAGGGTATCAAAAAGTCAGAGCGGCAAACGGACGCCCCAGACATGCCGCTTCTACGAGGCACTGCATGCCATTCTAGGTGGCTCTGCCACCAGTGCCCCACCAGTGACGGTGGACTCCGAGGACGGAATAGTGTGACAGTTCCTCCTCCCTGTTGGGGAAGATGAGGAAGGGTCTTTTGAGGACGGCACAGGCGACATCGAACCCACTCCCGCTTTCCCTGACAGCCAGGATCTCTTCATCACCCTCACAGAGATCCCCTACCCCGGACTCGGAATCAGGGGAAGGATCAAAGTGCTACAAACAGGGAAACATTTATTTTTAAGAAACAGGGATATATATAAAAATAGAAATACTATATAAAAATTTTTAAATATGAAACTATACAAACAGCAGGTCTACACATATAGGAATGGAGCAATAGTCCTCTGGGGATAGTTCAAAAAAGCTCTCAGAGAGCAGCTGGAAAAGCCTCAGCAAGAGGTTTCTTGGGAGAGGTGCTTTATTGGGTGCTCCGTTGAAGCACACTCTTCCGCGCCATGCCATCCTCAGGTACAGGGGACCATCGCCTCTGAGCATGGCAGCGTAGGGTCCTGGTCTGTGCAGGGCTTCTGTTAACATCCGCTCTCTCTGTGCGCCTGACACGCCTCAGGGTGATGTCGTTGTGGAAGTGCTGCATCTAATTAGTGGAATTAGTGTACTGTTACTATTGTGCATGGTAGACTTTTACTTTGCATAAGAATGACCCTCGCTTAACAGAGTTTTACTTTGCATAAGAATGACCCTCGCTTAACAGAGTTTTACTTTGCATAAGAATGACCCTCGCTTAACAGCCACTTGTGGCAGGCCTCAGAGGAAAAGCATACAGGGTCTTTCCGTTCACTGGCGGGAGATGCATCTTTTCTGCTTTGCACATTGCCTCCAGCAGGAGAGCACAGCTAAGCACTAACTGATAAGCACTCTGTACTGTAAGGCTTACCAGGACTTTGTGCAAGAGGGATGCAGCTATCTTTCCTCGCTTGTGCGCTCCAGTGCAATGGCGCCGCCAATGAGAGCGTATTCAAATCTCGGACTAGTTCTGAGATCTCCAGAGACGTGGTGCCCTCTTTGGTCTTGTTCACTGAAACTGACTAGACTGTGTTTACTGTTGGCAAACATGTATGTGTTCAAGGAAATCACCTACTTTTGCACATCACACAGCAGAGGCTGGCAAGAAAAGACAAGGGACGACATGTTCCAGGAACTGATGGCCAGCTCCAGAGCGGAGGCGGCAGAGCAGAGACAGTCGAGGAGAGCCTGTGTCAGCAGCATCACACACACCTGGAACGGGAGGATAGGTGGCGGCAGGAAGACCAGCAGGCGACTCAAACGCTGCTTGGTCTAATGACGCCTTGTAGATGTTCTTCAAGACCGCAGTCAGGAGGAGAGAGCCCCTGCAGTGCATCTGCAACCGCCTCCAACGCCAAGAAGTCCTGTCCCCTCACCCAAAGTGACAAGACGGAGGGGCGGTAGGTAAGAACTGTCCCTGCACCGCAGCACACCGATAATGTTAGAGACAACTGTCGAAATTTGTACAAGCTCTTTCTTTACAGCATCAACCAGTCCCAACTCCAAGTTCAAACCCCACTGTGTATTACATTATTAAAAGCGGTTTTGTGTTACTGACTGTTTTTCTGGTGTCAGAAGACTTTCTGTTGTTCTGTGGGGAATTGTAATGTCACTGCATAGCCCACAGTGCCATGCTACAGACTTGGCTGCAGGGTCAACTGCAGGGCACACACAGACTGCAGTCACTAGGCACCAGGGACAGTCTGTGTGGTGTATGCTGCCCCGGTCTTTCCTTGAGGTGTATGCTTGTGCAGGGTCCTGGTGCCTGACATCCCCGAATGTAAAGGCAGGCTTCCTTCACATGCATTTGGACCGTAGTCACGATCCTCCCGGTGCCCCGAGCCCCAAAAATAGACCTCATCCAGGGGCAGATACTCACCCTTCCCCACACCCCTCACCCTTCCAACGCCCAAACCCACAGCCCCTTCCTGCAAACCCACCCATCAGTGCACACCTTAACCAGCACAGAATGCTTCCATGTTTCAACGAATAAACAGAAATGCAAAGTCAACGAAAGATTTATTATTAATTACTAAAACATGTCCTTAGTTTTAAAACGTCCTTGGGAAGTGGGGAAAACTTGGTTTATGATCAGGCTCTCTTAAAATCAAGTGGACAGTCACAGGTTACCCTGCTCTGCGAGGAAACTCGCTTTCAAAGCCCCTGATGCATATCGCTTCCCGCTGGATATTCTCTCAGCACGGGTGTCTGGCTGATCGTAAACAGCAGCCAGGCGATTTGCCTCAACCTCCCTCACAGAGATTGTGGAGCACACAGCAAGCAGCAATAACTACGGGATATTCTTTTCGCTGATGTCCGAGCGAGTCAGTAAGGTCCCCATCTCCACCATTCTGCACTTGCTCAGCCGGTAGTTGAAGAGTTCCTTTTCAGTGTCCAAGGCGCCTGTATAGGGCTTCATGAGCCAGGGCATTAGCGGGTAGGCCGGGTCCCGAGGATCACTGTAGGCATCTGCACATCCCCAACCGTTATTTTGTGGTCCGGGAAGAAAGTGCCTGCCTGGAGGCGTCTAAACAGACCAGAGTTCCTGAACACCATGAACCTTGCCCGCCCACCCGACGTTGATGTTGGTCTATGGTCCACCAAAGCTTGCAGCACCATTGAAAAGTAGCCCTTTCGGTTAATGTACTCGCTGGCCTGGTGGGCTGGTGCCAGGATAGGGATGTGAGTCCCATCTATAGCCCCACCGCAGTTTGGGAATGCCATCTATGATGGCCTGGACATTTCCGACAGTCACTACCTTTGAGAGCAGTTGCTCAACGATTGCGTGGCTACTTGAATGACAGCAATCCCCACGGTATTTGCCCCACGCCAAAGTGGTCGCTACTGACCGGTAGCTGTCTGGCGTGCACAGTCAGGGCTGCTCGCATCCTTGTGTCCTGGCGCTTCAGGGCAGGGGACAGCAAGTCACACAGTTCAAGGAAAGTGCCCTTCGCATCCTGAAGTTTCGCAGCCACTCTGTGTCATCCCAGACCTGCAGCACTATGCGGTCCCACCAGTCTGTGCTTGTTTGCCCAGAATCGCCACACCATGAACTTGACCCATTGCCACCATGATCTCCACTGCCCGGCGTACCCTGCTTTGTAGAGGTCTGCGCCACTCTCCTCACCGTGCTGCCGGAGCCTCCTCGGTTTCTCAGCATCTGACTGTGGAAGAGGTGGACGATAATGTGCGAGGAGTTGACAATGGCCATAACTGCAGCGATGATCGCAGGCTCCATGCTCGCAGTGCTGTGAGAAGGCGCGAACAGATTTAAGGAAGAGAGGCGGGATTGACGGTTCAATGACGACACATTTTTCCCCAGCATGCATTAATGGGCAGCGGAACTGTGGATAGCTTCCACAGTGCACCGCTTCCAAAGTCGAGCTGGCCCCGTGAATGTGGACTCAGAAGTTCGAATTTGTGTATTTAGTATGGATACACAAATTCGACTTATTAAGGTCGAATCCACAAATTCGACTTAAGTAGATTCGAAATAGTCCTGTAGTGTAGACAAGCCCTAAGAGGTCAAAAATATGTCCCTGTAGTGGAAGAGTTGAGTCACTTGTGGTGGATTCCCTCATGGCTGGGCATGGCATAGCTAGTTCTCTTCTAGTGCCCTGTGCCAACTGTCACTGTTGTCTTGTTGTGATCTCTCTTCTCATGACTTGGCCTTTCAGCTAGGTCATCTTTTCTTCCCACCCCTTCTGGGGTAACAAAATCCAACACAACACAAATGTTCTTATGTCAGGTTTTCATGCCCCCATTATGGCATGAGCCCTGTGGTGCTCACTCTTCATTCGGAGTTCAGTCATCCTTATACTCCTCTCCAAGGAGGTTTCCCACCGCTTTCTCTGTAGTCTGTATGGAAACCCAATGCCATCCTTCTCCTCAGAGTTCTAGCCCAGGGACCCTGTAATGGATCAGAAAAGGGCTGTCTATATTCAGCACCACCCTCTGCTACTTTTCTGGGTTTCTTTCTACCATAGCCTGTCAATAGTCCTTTCCTACAGGTTCCTGGGCCCTCTGTGTACTTGTGTTTCTTTCAAGCTCCCTCAAGTTTCAGACTTCACCCCTCCTCCTTCAAAGCCAGGATTATTTCCTGACATTCTTCAACAAATCCCCAAAACAAAAATACAACCTAAATCACGTTCAGCCTTTCTGGCTTTGAACTTCAGTTCTTCCCTGATATTCTGCTCCTTACTTCTCTCAGACCATTCTCAAAAAGCAGGAAGTCCCAGACTCCTCTCCCCTGGGTCATCTTCCAACTGATTTTTCTCTGGATATGGTATCAATGGCAACACAGTGACACCTCACAGTTAAATAACAGAAATCAACCAATGACCCTCCCTCGGTGAACTTCTATTCCCCTCTGCCCCATTACTGCATAGAGTAAAAACAGTATCCCTTCTCCATTGTAAGTATGGGGAAGTGAGCCAAAAAGATGGGCCCCAACTCCAATCAATCTGGATTTCACACTTAAAAGAACAAAGTCTTGTTTTCTGGATCTGCACTATATCCAAATCTTGCCCCTCCGAAAACTGAAAGAACATCTTCCTCCAGTAAACATTCAGGATGGAGTCTCCACAGGCACCTGTGCCTAGTTGACGACGTTGTTGCCATTGCTTATCCCTATGTTTTACCTCTTTTGTTATCTCACCTTTTCCTTTTCTTTCACCATTCTGTTCTTGTTTACTGACACCTTACTCTCAACTAAATGGTCTCCTGAATTCCTAAATCCTGGTATCATCTTGAATATTTCTTCCTTAATCTGCTCAAGCAGAGCAACATCCTGAACTCCATCCTCCAATAAATGTATGTAATGCATCCACAGGTTCCTCTCTATTCTCTCCATTGCCTGAGGCAGTGCCTAATATAGAAAACCTGTTATCTGTTAGAACTGTGAAAATGCCTTGTGATTCTGATGCAACAGGCCACTCTCAATTCCTATAATCCCAGCATTCTCATTTAGGGATTAATAACAAGAACTATTTTTATAAGATGGGGAGGCATCAGTTGGAAGTAACAGAGAAGAAGGAGGACCTTGGAGTATTGGTTGATCACAGGATGACTATGAGCCGCCAATGTGATATGGCTATGAAAAAAGCTAATGCAGTCTTGGGATGCATCAGGCGAGGTATTTCCAGTAGAGATAAGGAGGTGTTAGTACCATTATACAAGGCACTGGTGAGACCTCATCTGGAATACTGTGTGCAGTTCTGGTCTCCCATGTTTAAGAAGGAGAATTCAAACTGGAACAGGTTCAGAGAAAGGCTACTAGGATGATCCGAGGAATGGAAAACCTGTGATATGAAAGGAGACTCAAAGAGCTTGGCTTGTTTAGCCTAACCAGAAGAAGGCTGAGGGGAGATATGATTTCGCTCTATAAATATACCAGAGGAGGGAGAGCAATTATTTAAGCTCAGTACCAATGGGGACACAAGGACAAATGGATATAAACTAGCCATCAGGAAGTTTAGACTTGAAATTAGACAAAGGTTTCTAACCATCAGAGGCGTGAAGTTCTGGAACAGCCTTCCAAGGGGAGTAGTGGGGGCAAAAGACATATCTGGCTTCAAGACTAAGCTTGATAAGTTTATGGAGGGGATGGTATAATGGGATAGCCTAATTCTGGCTATTAATTCATCTTTGACTACTAGTGGTAAATATGCCCAATGGCTTGTGATGGGATGTTAGATGGGGTGGGATCTGAGTTACTACAGAGAATACTTTCCTGGGTGTCTGGATGGTGAGTCTTGCCCACATGCTCAGGGTTTAGCTGATCGCCATATTTGGGGTTGGGAAGGAATTTTCCTCCAGGGCAGATTGGCAGAATGTTGTATCAAGCAGGCAAGGTACTAACAAGCTTCAACAGGACTTTATTTTTACAGTGGAAACCCCTTTACCAAGCTGCTGCTGCACACTCTGTAACTCTCACTCAGCCTCTTCAAGTCTTCCCCGCTCCTTCCTGTTTCCTGTCCTTTCAGACTCCCAACAGCCAGTGCTCCCAGTTCTAATAATTACAAGCACATCTAAACACCACACAGAAGCCCTGGGTTTTTTTTGCCTTCCTCTGCAGTGTGGGGCAAGGGTCATTTGCTGGAAGGTTCTCTGTACCTTGAAGTCTTTAAACCATGATTTGAGGACTTCAATGGCTCAGACACAGATTTGATACCGGAGTGGGTGGGTGAGATTCTGTGGCCTGCGTTGTGCAGGAGGTCAGACTAGATGATCATAATGGTCACTTCTGACCTTAAAGTCTATGATTCTATGATCCCTTATTTCTATTTCCTATATTGAGAAACACTATCTCTCTCTCTCTCTTTCTCTCAGCTGGACAATGGACAGTCTGCAGTCTGCATATCCATCTTAATTTTTTGAGATTCCTTCGAAATCAGTGGATCCTATGGATATTTCTTATCTAATTTCTCTTTTCCCTACCCCATTTCCCTTTATCTCTGAATTGGGCTTCCCCATATCAATAGTGCTCATGCCCCAGTCTGTAACATCCTGACTCTCAATATTTCCCATTATTTTTCCATAACCCAATCCAGCTTTTGTAAATGGCAGAGTCCTTCTCCCAAAGGTAGAGAGATCCTGCCACTCAAACTGGAGGCCTCATCAATCCTTGAAGGGCTTCATGGAATCCTCAGACCCTCTGGCTCAGGGAAGGAGGAAGGATTCTTGTGCAACTGGGATCTTTCTCTATTGTGCCATGCTCCTGGGCACTGCCTATAAACATGATCACAGTTCCCAGGCATACTGCATCTAATGAATCTTTGCAGTCCTCTGTCTTGTGAGCATGAGATCCACAGAATATGCATTTCCTGACCCCACAGCCAGTACTAAAATGCTCAGTAGAACCACAGGTAAAACAAGTATATGGCTACATGGAATACCTACGATAACCCTACTCAGAACCTAAATATTATAATTGGGAAGACATTGTACTAAGTTATTTACCTGGGAAAATTCGATAGTACCTTTAAATTCAACATTCCAATCATTTATCATAGTCTTGTCTGCAACACTTTAGTATAATGAGACACCCAATATAGAATGTCCATTTCATGTATACTTCAATTGTGCAAAAATTTCTATTACTATTTCATGTATATTTTCACAGTGTAAAAATTGTAAAAAGAGTTTTGATGGAGGCCAAAATAAAGAAATAATCACTACATCATCCAAGTCCCTGGTCCCCTTCTTAATTACAAACTGTTCCCCGCAAAATCCTCCATCACTATAAGAGTAAAAGCTGACATAAAATTTTCTGCTGCCAGACAGATGGATCATTCCTTTCAATGTGAAGGAGAGAACCAAAAGATTTTAACAGTAGAGCTCAACTACAAAATCTGTAATGGGACACTTGTCCATGTCCTCCGTGTAAGGCAGTAAAATCATACATCTTTGTTGAGGCATCCTAGGAACATGCTTCCATTGAGAACAGTCTTCCCCAAAGGTCCAAGCCTGACAAGCTGTGACTGCTACATAAGATTTCTTCCTCGATGGCCTCTTGGGAGACCCATGAATGAAAACAAACACTACAAGGTGCTGCCTTATTGTCACTATTCCTCAGATGCTCATTCTCAACAGATGTCTGGGCTCCCTCATCTTCACTGAGGCTTCCTTTTGTATTGCTAGGAACCTCAGGATCAAGAAAAATAAACTCTTTTGGGCAACTTTTCCCTCTGCTTAGTAACTTCTTGAGTAGAGTCCCTTAAAGTAGATTGAGCCATGTAGGAAGAGCCCTCCTGCCATGATATTATAGGAGATCCTATGTTTGCAATATTTTTTTAAGCCTTTCTGGGAATGTCCTAGTTAGGCTGTTTTCATGTGGACACTCCCATGGGCTCAAGTAGGAGAGAGATTATGTCAAACATGTAATCACCTATCAATATTCCAAAGAGTCTCCTGGGACAGCAGTTGTTAAAAGTTAATGGTATGGTTCTTATTCTCCAATGTATCTCCAAGGTTCACGTGTTGACAATTTTTGCTGGTTTATTCAGATCAACCCCCAGACACGTTCTTGTGACTGACAGTGTGACCCTTCTGCATCCCTACCCCTTTAACAGACCACTCTCAGAATTTGCCATGAGGAACATGCCCTGCAAACCTTTCCCCAGAAGGCACAAACCTGATCCTATTGAACCCACATCTATACCAGCTGCACCCTCTGGCAACTCCTCCTGACCAGCAGGGAGATGTAAAATAAACTTTTTTTCTTTATGACAACTTTCACTCCTGCTGCCCATCCCTTTACCTCAAAACTTTCCTACTCCCAATAAAGTTCTCAGATCAGTTTCACCACTCTAGGTATCTTCTCCCTGGGGTCACAAACCCTCAAGCACCACAGGAGAAAGCCTTATAGTATCAGTCACTAAGCCAGATGATAGTACCACGGTGTGTTTGTTTGGAGTCTCCTATGGTGTTTATTTTTCACAGTCTACTACTACTCCATTATCATATCCAGAGAACTCAGGGGAGGAAAAATGCCTCCTCAGGTCAAACCAACTGAGGCTGTATTTTGACAGGAAAGAAGTGAGAGCACTCTGTCTGCTCACTGTAGAACTGCTGGCTGGAACTTTCCTCAGCCACTCTAGAAAAGGGAAGAACCCTTGTGCTTTTCAGAACACAGGGCTGCAGTTCTTGCTTGCCTCTTGTCCAAGGTAGGAATTGGGGGTGCAATATGAACTGAAAATCTGTGTAACATGTATGAAAGAATTATTCTTTAGTAAGATAGTTCTGATCCAAAAACCCAGTTCTGGAGACTGCCACATTTTATAGAAATTCTTATAAAGCTCTGAACATCGTGGTTTGCCCTGTATCTATAATGGGACCAACTAAAATTCTTGATCTAAAATTTCCATCTTCCTCTGCATCCCACCATACTCTGTGCCTAAGCTCTGGTGATGTTTAAATATAGCTCATGCCCATCTCTTTTATTTATAAGGTGCCACACGTGACCTGCACAAATCTAGAAGGAAGGAAAGAGTACTTGGAATAAGGGACATTGGCAGTCACTGAGGACGATAGACCCTATGCTCCAGACTTCCCCATCAAAATGATATGATGAGTACAATGCTAGCCCCATCAGCCAGCACAGAATACCTCCAGCCTTAAGATCAGTCAAAATAACATTTGGTGGTTGAAAAAATTAATACAGTAGAAAACTAATGTACCATTAGAAGAAAACATAGGAATAAAATAGCTTGGTGAATACTTTATCATGACAGTTTTCCACTCTGCTACTCGTACACATTTCCACTGCAGTTGTATCAGGTTGTTCATTATGGTTACTATATGTATTTTACATATATGGCCCTCCACCTAATGGCAAAAATTTAATGATTTTTTGATACTTTTAAATTAGAACTGTTAGACTTTCTGATCCTTAACTCTCTTCCTGATAAGTTCTTAAAATCTCTAAGGCTATCTCTACTATATTTTAAAACACTGTACCTATATACTGCATATAAAAAAAGTTTAAAGAAAAAGCAGTTTGAAAAGTTACAGCTTATCACAGGTTATATAAAATTCTGCAGTTTCCAATTTCAGAAAAGCTTTAAACACCAGCCTTCCTGCTGTGTGTCTGCAATAAACAATTTTGCACTTGCGTATGACACCTTTTATCGAAGACTCACAGCACATTAATTAAGCTTAACAATGTTCCTTTGAGTTAGCTAAATATTATAACATACATTTTTACATGCTTAATATGAGACTGGTTTGACTAGGCTCTTACAGTGGGTCAGAGACAGAATTTGGATATAGAATCTAGAAGTTCTGACTCTCATTTCTTTTGGTGTAAGGACTAAACTGTGCTCCCTATATTTACAATACTCCAAAAGCATTATTTTCACAGCTGGAAAACAAATGGAGCTACTTCCCATTCCAGAAATGCAAGAAATTCATTATGCATTTGTACTGTGAAGCAGATATTGTCCTTGCCCCACAGTTTGCAGTCAAATAGTCAAATCAGTATGCACCACTTTCAGGTTGGAAAATAATCAAAAGAAAATGGGGTTTCGGAAAATAATATGGGTGGAGTAAAGCATATGAAAAATACAAAGATATATTAGAAAACTGGCTGATAAAATTCTGAAAACAGGAAGACTGGAGATGCAAAAACTAGCATGGCTGAAACTTGTTGAAATATCTACAATGTTTTATTGAAATATATTTTTTTAAAAAAATCATGAAAAATCTACATTTTTTGAACTAGCTGTAATTAAAACTACATATCATGGGAGAATTATATAGCTCATACAGTATGTATATATATCACACACAAAATCTTAAAATGCACTGGAATCTATGGGTAATATGTTCATGTTCACAGTTGTTTCTTACATATGTACATTCTGAAAAGAGAATGAGAGGGATATCCCTATTACAGATAGGCCTCACTTAAACTCCCCTGAACTTTGAGGGTGTCGGAAATAAGAAATTAGTTCTAGATTGGAATTTCACATATGTTCCCAAATTACAGAATTGGTTGAATCAAAACCCTAGATCTAAACAAACTGTTCCAAATATAGACAATATACAACACTGCACCACAAATTAAATACTTCAGTCAAAACCAGCTTCAGTTACTCATGTAAATGTCACACCATGTTCAATCAGGCAAATTCAGCTGATGTCACGACAGTTACATAGAGTAGGTTAGTAACTCTTTGGATTGTTATTCACGTTGAACCCCCCCCTTACGGCATGTCTATACTGCAGCTGGGAGTCAGCCTCCAAGACTTATGCTAGTAGAGCTCAAGCCAGCATGCTAAAAATTGCTTAGGGTGTCAAGCAGAAGGGGTCAGTTGGGCTTGACTGCCTGAGCTCAAGCCTTAGGTGGCAGCATTCACACTGCTATTTTTAGCATGCTCGCTTGACCCGTGCTAGCAGAGACGGCTCCAGGCACCAGCACTCCAAGCTTGTGCCTGGGGCGGCAAGCCACGGGTGGCGGCCTGCTGGTTGCCAGGAGGGCAGCAGTCAGGCTGCCTTCGGCGGGATGCCTGCGGGAGGTCCACCAGTCCCGTGGTTTCAGCAGCAATTCAGCAGCGGGTACTCCAAAGGCACGGGACCGGCGGACCTCCTTCAGGCATGCTGCCAAATCCGCCTTACCAGCGGACCTCCCGCAGGCGTGCCAGCGAAAGCCACCTGACTGCTGTGCTTGGGGCAGCAAAATACATAGAGCTGCCCCTGTGTGCTAGCATGGCACTCCTTCCCAGCTGCAGTGTAAACATACCCTTAATGATCAAATATGTTTTATCTGTCGTCCCTGTCCTTACAATATATGGCTGTTTGATCATGCATACTTGGTTGATGGAGGTAAAATTTCATATTCTTATTCCTTTTAGAGATCACAGAATGGATGCCCCTGGCAATTGTACCTGTTCTTGCATTTGCTGATATTTTGTTAATTTCAGCAAATATCTGAGTAGAAATTTGAGCATGTTTCTTTTCATTTCCCACAGATTAACTCCTGTGGGGATTTCTAAATGGAGCACAATGTGGTTAACAGGGTATGATACTGTTCATATCTGCCCCCATATTGATGTTCTGTGGAACTAATTTTTCAGTAGAAATGCTCCCTTGTTTACCAGGAGATGTTGGGGAGGGGGAGTGAGAGAAAGAGCATGTGATGCCATGGGACTGTGGTTCCCCGTTCCCTGTCTCAAGGAAAGATCAGCTTGATTCCCATCGTCCCTGCTAGCAGAAGCAGAGGGTATGATCTCAGCATTATTATGAATGTTTCTGTTTTCTGATTTTTCAACTACCTGATAGCTAAAGATGGTTTTGCATCACATTGCCAATTGGATTATATTTTTGCTAAATTATATCCTAAACCAATGATTAGTCTAAATGGCTAGAGTTGAGGCTTATCTCATCAGTCTCCTTTATTATTTTAAAAATAAGTTTTAGAAAATATTTAACTTTTAAAACGTTATTAAAATAACTCTTAAGGAGTTCAGCCTACCCAATGCGAAGAGGGGTAGATTGATGAAGGCTTCCATTCCATCTTTAACTCAGCTGTTATGAGGTATGTGGCACACTGTACATAGATAACATTATGAAGCTTGATTATCCTTCTACTCAATGGGGTGAGATAAGAATGCAGAAGGCAGCAATAACTCTAAATGTCCTTGCCTTGTTGGTAATGATAGAAAATATTTTATTGTGAAGATATTAGGCTGGGTGACCTCCCCGTAGCTGCTTCAGAAAAAAAAATCCTTCTGAACTGGTTCTGAACCCATATTCAGGGGCTCACAGCAGTTCAGCAATGTTTTTTTGCCATGAGTCTCATTGTTTTGTCTGCTTTAATTGAAACAGCCATTGTTCACAAAATTCCACCTCCTTCCCCTCTACCCCCCATTTTTCAATACTATAAGAGCTTTATTTTGAAACATGTTCTCTACTGAACCTGGCACTTGCTGTTCCTGATCTCAATTCTCACTTCAAAAACAGTTGAGAGAACAAGGTATGTGTGAAAATTCACTGGGAAGCCAGTCTTTAATTCCAACAATTGTGTCACTCCTAGCAATCTATTCACACACAGCTCCAGGTTACAGCTGTTTGTTTTGGCTGAAGTGAACCTAGGCTGGATGCAGAGGAGACTCAAAGGGTAAAATAATATGCCACAAAGAATAGAGCAATCTGAGGATAAAATAAAGGCTGAATGGCTGAAACAGAAGATAATGTTGAAACCAAGGTCATGGCTGTTAAAGCATGAATTCCAACCACATGCTGAAAGCAGAGATTCTGAGCCAGGTTCAAAACTCACTCCCTGTCTAGGACTTGGCTCTGCTGGTAAGTCAAAACATAAATTTAAGCCCTAAGTTTCTTCCCTGAATTGGACCGTGACTAGAATTTCCTTTCAGGACACTCCTCTATCTTAGTCCTTACTTCTCTCTCCTTCAAGAGCCACTCCCTTCACCTTTATAACCCAGTTGGAGTTACTGAGCCATACCTGTGTCAATGACCAAGTCAGTACACCACTTGTATGCTGTCTTTGCTTCCCCCACCACCTTCTGAACTCTTGATGCACCTGGTGGATGCAAGTGGTGAGCTCAGCAGCAGCAGGTACCAGTGATATGGTGGGGATTTCAGAGTGAAAGTGAGTCTGGAACCCATAGTTAGGGGGAAAAAAGGCATCTGATGGGTCAAGGCATGTGTGGCATTATTGTAAGCAAATTCAGTGTGAGGAATCAGGAGCAGCCAGTTGTCTTGGTGATAGTTAAGGAAGCAGTGCCGATACTGTTCAAGGACCTGATTGCCCTGCTCTGCTTGACCATTTGTGTTTGGGTGATACACAATCAAGGTGAAGCATTGATACTCAGGAGACAGAAATTCCTGCCAGAAGCCAGACATGAACTGGGACCCAAGATCTGACATTACACTCACTGGTAACCCATGGAGATTGAAGATGTTATCCACAAAAAGGCTGTCTGTCTGCAAGGCAGTGGGAAGAGTGTGACACTAGACAAAATGTTCCATATTTGTTAGAAGGTTGATCTTGACAAAAATTGTAGTGGTCCCCTGGGAGGGTAGCAATTCCACAATAAAGTCTGAGAAAATGGTGGACAAAAGCCTAGGCAGAGTGGGTAAGTGCTGAAGGAACCCAAGTGGTCTAGTATGGAGTGTCTTGGTCCAGACACAGAGATCACAGGACTTTATGCAAGATGCTACAGAAGTGCATAGGGACAGCTACCAGAAGCTACCAGCTCCTAGGTACCAGGTCTTTAGTTTTGAAGAGGCTGAAGTGCCCTGCAAGAGGGGCATCATGACAGAGTATTAGGAATTGAAGCCTTGTTGGGCCTTCGGGCATGTAGATGTTCCCTTTGTTCAGCAAATCACTAAGACTAACAAGTTTGTTCACATTTACAGGAGATAATGCTTCCTGCTTCTTATTTACAGTGTCACCTGAAAGTGTGAACAGGCATTCACAAGGCACTGTTGTAGCTGACTTGCAAGGTATTTATGTGACAGATATGCTAAACATTCATATGCCCCTTCATGCTTCGAACATAATCCAGAGGATATGCTTCCATGCTGATAATGGATTCTGCTTGATAATAATCTAAACCAGTGCGGACCAACACACCTTCATTTTCATCATCTGAGTCAGATGTCACCAATAGAAGGTTAATTTTCTTTTTTGGCGGTTCAGGTTCTGTAGTTTAAGCATCAGAATGTTGCTCTTTTAATACTTTTGCCAGCACATTCCATACCTCATCCCTCTCAGATTTTGGAAAACACTTCAGATTCTTAAACCTTGGGTTGAGTGCTGTAGCTGTATTTAGAAATCTCATATTTGTACTTTCTTTGCATTTAGTCACATTTGCAGTGAAAGTATTCTTAAATCGAACAACATATGCTGGGTCATCATCTGAGACTGACTTAACATGAAATATATGGCAGAATACAGGTAAAACCATGGAGCAGGAGACATACAACTTCACCAAGGAGTTCAGTCACAAACCTGCAGGGTTCAAGTAATGTTTCTAGCTTTTGCCATTTTTCAAAATCTCTACCTGTCGGCACTGATAGATTGTCATTTTGAAGAAATAATGTGGCTGTGATAGCAGCTTTATTTCTAAGAAGGCGCAGAACCATACACAATGTGGAGTTCCATCTGGTTGAAATATCTTGTATAAGAGGTTCTTCTTTCTATCCATTTGCAGCTTGTATTTCTAGCTCTGTACTATTAGCTGGACTGTGTTTGAAATAGCCCACAAGTTTTCTACATTTTACCAGCACGTTTTCAAAGCCATCATCACTGAGCACTACTGTAATGGATCACTGCAGACTGTCAGCAATGCATGTCATGTGTTCAAAAGACAAATGACTGGCTACTGCTATCATATTACGTACACTGTCAGTACTAATTGTTGTTACCTTTTCTTGAATATTCCATTATTTTGCAACATCCAAGAAACTCGCTGCACATTTCCGTATAATGTCTCTCTTCAGTAGGAGTTACTGTTAAAACAAACGACTGCAATGTCCATGCAGCATCAGTCAGTTGTGCCCAGGGGTGGCTTTACGTATTTTGCCACCCCAAGCACGGAAGTCAGGCGGCTTTTGGTGGCATGCCTGAGGGAGGTCCGCTGGTAATGCGGATTTGGTGGCATACCTGTGGGAGGTCCGCCGGTCCCGCGCCTTCGGCGTACCCGCCGCCGAATTGCCGCCGAAACCACGGGACCGGTGGACCTCCCGCAGGCATGCCACCAAAGGCAGCCTGACTACCGCCCTCATTGCGACCGGCAGGCCACCCCCTGCCCCCCACGGCTTGCTGCCCCAGGCACATGCTTGGTGTGGTGGTGCCTGGAGTCGCCCCTGGGTGTGCCACAAGTCAAAGATAGATGTGATTACTCAAGGATGTCCAGTGATTACTAGTCAAAGCAAGAGCTAGTGCATTTTTCAGAAGCTCCGACTTGTAGTCTTCTAGTTGTGATATAGGTCATGTATTCGTGATGCAATGGTTCCTCAGAAGGGCAAGGTGTCTGACTGATTGGAAGATGCAATTTGAATAACATCTCTTAGCTCTCTGTTGTCTATAGTGTTGAGTGTTCTGCAGCCCATAGCTATCCACTTTGCAATAACTTTGGTTAAGCTGTTGTACTTTATTTGATCCATGGGCTTATAATGATCCTGAAACTCTGTAAGCATACTCTGTCATGGCTGGTGGGATTAATTTGCTATTGGCGGGTTATCTGTAGCACATGAACTGGAGGTGAAAGCATGTTTAGCGCATAGGTGGTACTGCAGACTTGAAGTACTCCAATGGTATTGGAACTCAACCTTGCAATTGCTACAGATAACCATCTTTTTATCCAGAGAACCTCCAGAAGTTTTTTTAAAAAAAATAAACTTCCCATTCAAAATACCTGAACTTCTGTTGCTTTGCTCCATTAACTCTTTCTGATATTTAATCACTCCAAATCATGAGAACACAGTAGATTTGTGCCAGCATCCTCCAAGTGATGAAATACAGTAAGTGAAGAGGGTCAAAACAGAGGTGGGCAATTAACACTCATTAAAAAAAAGTGTTAATTTGTTTTGCATTAATCCCTTGTGTTAACTGTGATTAATTGACAGCCCACCTAGAATGATATAAAATTACATGGCGCACATAAAATAGATTAAAAATTGGCTAACAAATAGGTCTCAAAATGTAACTGTAAATAGGGAATCATCATTGAGATGGAAAAAGAACAGGAGTATTTGTGGCACCTTAGAGACTAACAAATTTATTTGAGCGTAAGCTTTCGTGGGCTACAGCCCACTTCTTCGGATGCATCCCACGAATGGGCCCACAAAAGCTTATGCTCAAATAAATTTGCTAGTCTCTAAGGTGCCACAAGTACTCCTGTTCTTTTTGCGGATACAGATTAACACGGCTGCTACTCTGAAACCTATCTTTGAGATGGTGTGTTGTCATTGGAGTTATCCAGGATCGGTTCTTGTCCTAGGCTACTTACCATTTTTATTAAAGACCTAGAAAAAAACATAAAATCATCACTAAAAAAAAATTGCAAATAACACAAAAAATGGAACAGTGGTAAATATTGAAAAAGATAGGTGAAGGGTTCAGAGTGATCTGGATTGCTTCGTAATCTGGGTATGAGCAAACAATATGTATTTTAATATCATTAAATGTAAATATATACATTTAGGAACAAAGAATATAGGCCATGCTTACAGGATGGGGAATTCTATCCTGAGAAACAGTAACTCTGAAAAATATTTGGGGGTCATGATGGATAATCAGCTGAACATGAGCTCCCAGTGTGATTCTGTGGCCAAAAATGCTAATGTGATCCTGGGATGCCTAAACAGGAGAATCTCAAGTAGGAGTAGAGAGGTTATTTTACTTCTGTATTTGGCACTAGTGCAACTGCTGCTGGAATACTGTGTCCAGCTTTGTGCACAGTTCAAGAAGGATATTAATAAAATTTGAGATGGTTCAGAGAAGAGACATGAGAATGAATAAGGGATTTGAAAATATGCCTTATAGTAATAGACTGAAGGAGCTCAATTATTTAGCTTAACAAAAAAAAGGTTAAAGGGTGATTTTAATACAATCTATAAGTGCCTACATGGGAAACCAATATTTAATAATGGGATCTTCAATCTAGTAGACAATGGTATAACATGATAATGGGTGGAAGCTGAAATGAGACAAATTCAGCTATAAACAAGACAAAAAAAAACCCCAAAAAACTATACTTAGAGTAATTAATCATTGGGACAATTTTCCAAAGATCATGGTGAATTCTCCATCACTGACCATTTTAAAATCAAGACTAGATATTTTTCTAAAAGATATACTCTAGCAATTATTTTGGGGAAATTCTATGGCCTGTGTTATACATAAGTTAGACTAGATAATCACAGTGCTTCCTTCTGGCCTTGGAATCTATGGAAAAAACAGAGAAACCTGGTAACAGGTTCTTTGCTCACAGAACTATCAAAACAACCAGAGCCTCCTCCCCAAGCATCCCCTTCCCCCCGATGCCCCAGTCCAAAAGAGGAGTCAACCCCAGCAAGCCAGGACTTTCAATGGTTCAGTCCAGTCCTAGAGGGGATACAACAGAAATGGCAAATGAGGGAGATAATATTGTATTAGGCATAAAACATCTATGTCCTGACTCTTCCCTGACAACCCTTCACTGGAAAGCCAACTCCAGTTTCTTATGGACCTGCGCCAAAAGAGCAGTGTATAATCCTTTCCCCTTGTCCTGTCAGCAGGGGGCACACAGAGTTCTGGACTGGCACCACCCCTAGGCAGAGAAAGAAGATGGTTTTCTCAGTGCCACTACGGGGATCATATCAGGGTACCTTGTCCTGTAAAAGTAGCTGTGGAGGGCAGGGTCCAGAGGACTTGACCAAGGAGGAGGGGGTGTTAATGTCCTTCTCCAGGATCGTTTTGCAGGGAATTTGGGGCTCACAGCATAGACCAAAGAATAGATGGCACTCACCTATCAGTGATCAGTAAACTGAGCATGCATGACTGCAGAAACTGAAAGTGGGGTTCTAACTCCCTCAACACTTCAGCACAGAACCTAACTGGAATAGCTGACTACATGAGTTTCTCTTGTTCTGCTTATCCTAGGCCATTACTCCTACAATCATCTCCATAGACCAATCATCACAACATTCCGTCCTTCAACCCTTTTCACCCCTGCCTTTACTGGACATGGACCACCAGGCTATTTCCTCTGATAGGTCTCCAGATTACAATCTGGGCACCGTTGTGAACAACTCAGTGAAAACCTCTGATGTCATAAAAGCAAACAATGATATGATGCATTAAAGACTAGGTTGGAGAATAAAACTGAAAATATTCTAACATTTACTATATGGATCAATGGTATGCCTGGTATTCGGCATTCAGCGCTGGTCACCCCATCTCAAAGAAATAGAAATAGAAGGACTTCAGACAAGAAACAAAAATGACTAGAGGCATGAAAAGACTTCCAAACAGGATTGAAAAGACTGAGGCAGTTTATTTTAGAGAGGAAAAAAATAAAAAGGGTCATGATAGGGTTTCTCAGATAATAATGAATGGTAGAAAGAAAGTAAATCTGGGTCTGCTATTTACTCTTTTTTCATAGTACAAAACTAAGGGGACATTTGAGGATGTTGAAAGGCAACAAATTAAAATCTGACGAAAGTGTTCCTTTTTTACACAATACACAATTAACCTGTGGAACTCCTTGACACAAGGTACCATTGAGGCCAACAGTTTAGCAGTATTTGACATATATAGAGATAATTGGAACATCAACAGTTATATTAGATAGGATAAAAATATGAAATTCAAAACCACATGCCTCAGGGCACAAGCCATCCTATAACTGGAGGAGTATAGGAAGAAACTTCCCTTGTATAATAAATGAGCTTTTCACCTTTCTCTGAGCATCAGGAGCTGGTCACTGATAGTGAAAAGACACTGGATGAGAAGGACCCCTGTTCTGATCAGTTATAAGAATTCCTAAATTTTGTGTCTTCCTTTTGAAACACTTGACTGGCTAGGGTACATTCTCAACTGACCATAGAGTCATCCTCCAAAAGACTAAGAGAAAATGGCAAGTGTTTCTTCTACCCTTCTTGCCAATGTGTTCTTTTTTCCTTAAATGTGCCTTTTATTGTGTACCCAATATACTTTAAAATAAATCACATTTGCATCACACTGATGGGTCTGTTGTTTCTTCACTAGCCCCTTTTTCTATTTGCAGAAAACCTCAGGTGTTCTCCACAGCACACACGTGGCTTTGAAGTGGATAACCTGGATCAGTGCCTATCAGTCTATATGTACTATGAACAGACCTCACTTTAACATGCCTAAGTCTTGCTAGCCACCCCCTTGTCCAGGTAGAAAATTCCACTTGCTTGCCTTATACTCAGTCATATCCCCAATCTCAGAGATCAGGCAAGTCTTTCTTTGAACCTAGAGAGGTCACTCCTTGGAAAGTCACTTATACACACCCACCTTCCACTTAGGCATTTTAGAATATGTCTACACTGAGATTAAAAATACATGGCTGGCCTGTGTTAGGCTCATGGGGCTCAGGCTAAGAAGCTGTTTATTGCAGTGTAGACATTTGGGCTTCAGCTGGAGCATGGGCTCTAGGACCCTGCAAGGTGACAGGGTCCCAGAGCTTCAGCTGCAGCCCCAGCCCAAATGTCTACATTGCAATTAAACAGCCTCTTAAGCCCAAGCCCCATGAGCCCAAGTCAGCTGGCAAGGGCCAGTCATGGGTGTCTAACTGCAGTGTAGGTAGATATACACTAACAGGCTTTGAAAATTCTGGCAAACCCAATAATAGAACATAGGTCTCTTAGTACTGTATTGTGTCCACTGGACCATGCTGCCTTCCAGGCGTTTACACATAGTGGGGTAAGTTCCTTCCAAGAAAACCCAGGATGCTGTCTGCTTAAGCTCAGCCCCAGTAAGTATGACAGCTTTGACTAAGTCTCATCTAGCAGCAGTCAAGCCTATAAAAGCATTCTGTGTGATTTAACAGTACTGGCCAGGGTGATTTTCTGCTGCCATGGGACTCAATAACTAAATTGTTGTGGTTCATTTGAAACAAAAGCCAGAGAAGTTCTTTTCCTCAAAGTATTTGAAGCGTTAATTATTTTCCCCACACACACTTTTCTGCTGAATTCACTGACACAAATGGATAGGAAAATGTGTTCCTATCAGACAATGGCACTTTGAAGCTGGGACATCTTTCTTAATTCCTTGCACGCAGGGGAGTTTGACACCACTTTTTGGATGCACTGTGTGACAATTTAAAAATGAAAGTAATCTTTCAACAGCTTGAATGGCTTTCTTTTTGCTTTAAACAGACAGCGTGAAAAGAAGTAATGACAAAAAAAAATCCTTTTAAAATTCTTTCAAAATATCATCACTTTTCTACCCAAAAATATGCAACTTTACAAAAATTGAAAGGTAGTTATCTTGCAGAAAAAGCAATTTGAATAGCTTAGTAGAAACAAAATGTTTTACACTCAGCTCAAATGTTTCTTTTCTCCCATCTATTCAGCACACTATGAGGCAAACTATTTATTTATGTATTTATTTATTTATTTTTAAAGGAATTATGCTAATCTTTAGGTTGACAGTAACTACAGTGTGAATTATGTGCTTCCTAATAGCATGCATCTCTGGTGAAGAGCTGGATCAGTATTTTAAAAAACACCTTTTATAAAAATCCAGTTGTATTTTTTGGTTGATAGCCACCCCTTCTTCCCTGTTTGTTTATAGGAAAAAATGTTTCCTGTTAGCTGACTATTGCAAGCAAGATCATCAGACAATCCTAAAGCACTTAATTTTCATTAGGTGGAAAATGTTGTTCACTTATGTTTTCTAAGAACACATAGAAACCTAAAAAATAATAGTACCCCTATACTTTTAGCCTGAGTGATATTTATCTTAGGTGAAGGGAAAGAAATAAAAAACTAAAATAATTTCTCCATGAGAGAGTGTAGTACTAATGATCTTGAACTGAAACTCAAAACGACAGCTACCTCCTGTAGGTAGTTTGGGAGTTCAACTATTACAGGGGTTGGAGTGTGTCATTAATTTTATAATTCATGGCAAGGAAAATTTTATTAATTATAGGTTTAAAAAGAGGTCTGAATAAACTGGAGCCAGACCATCCTAATGATCTGTGAAAGGCTGTACTTTGGTTGGTGAGGTCCTGGGATTGACACAGCTACAACAACACTGTGTTGAGCATTTCAAAGACAGCTACTGGTCTTTGGCAAAAATCCTTACCTCATGCTTAGTATAATGGAGGAGGCAACCCCTGTCCTGTATTTTATCTACAGAAAGCTGTTACAGAAAATGTGGGGGAAGGTATTGCCCTGGTGGATAGATTTATAAATTGGGAGGTGGGGGAGAAGAAATGGGTGGGATATGTAGGTGCAGCAGCAAGAGGCTTTCATTCTGACCATGGGAACTCAAAGAAGAGATTTGATTTCTAGTCATGTATGATTTTCCTTTCTTCTCTGTAACTACATTAAGGGGAGTCTGGAATTTTGCAATCTGTTCAGATGAGGTATGTTATGCAAACCATTTCTTTCATTTTAATAGGATTTTCACTTTATTTTAATCTTGTTTTTAAGCAAACTCCTGTTGCATGGGTGTTTCACACAGATGGACCTCAACTAGATGAAAATCCCTCAACGTCTAGAGTGAGGTGCTGCAGGGTGTTTCCCTTCTGCTGGTGCCAATAGAAGCAACAAGAGCTGGCTTCAATGTGTCTGGGGTCCTTCTGGGATAATAAATAAAACCTGGGTCAAGCCCCCATCCAGTGTCATACTCTTATATCTGCCTGGCAAAATACAAATAAAGCCTCCCTGATCATCTTTGCAAGTGGTTTTTCTTCCACTTGCAAGGACTCAGTGGTCTGTTAGGACATGGAATACAAGTGTCTCTGTATAGGAAAAAAGGGGAACATAGCTAAAAGAAATATGAAAAGATATATATAGTCATACAAACAACCCAAAATTAACGCAGCAGGAGGGAAACCTTCTTAGTCCAAAATAATACATGATCTGCCAGGCAATGTAGGTCTAAAGCCCTGTCTTGCCATAAACCCCACTCACGGATAAAGTCATTCTCAGTGGTAACCAGAATGCATCCAAGGTGACTCTCTGCTGCTGCTGGTCTTGTTCAATCCTGACAGAACTATGCTGTCAGGTCCCACTCTGATGAGCAGTTACCTGGTTCAGCTCAGTGATTTCAGCTGTGCTTTTGCCAGCCAGGTGAGCTGGAGTCTTATGAAGTGAACACTTTACTGCCACCACCACCAGCTTGGCTGGACATCTCTGTGGAGTCCTTCATACAGGGCACAAAGTCTCCTAGTGAGGAACTGAGAGCAAAATAGGACTCTTGGCAGAGTCCCTGCTCCCAGGTATTGAGCTCCTTATCCAGGACAGAGTCCTTTCCACTTCTTTCTCTTGATGAACTCAATCAAGAGATTTAGTTGGGGACTGGTCCTGCTTTGAGCATGGGGTTGGACTAGATGACCTCCTGAGGCCCCTTCCAACCCTGATATTCTATGATTTAAGCTTTGTTATCCAACCAAAGCCCATTTCTTGTGCACGCAGGCTGGCCCCTCACCCTTAAATTCTCAAAACAATTTAAGATTAAATGGTGTTTTAGAGATTAAAGGTGATTTTACCATTTAAAGTGGCTTCAGCACTTGAGTCACTTTTAATCCTTAATGCAATTTATGCTCAAAGCATTGTAAGGAGATAAAATGGCTTCGTTTCATAATGTCACAAATTTAAACTCTTAAACTGCCTTAAATCTTTTGAAGTGGTTTATACTTTTAAATCACTTTAAGACTTAAACCAAAGTCCTCAAAAATCGTGTCAGTTCTGCTACTGACTCCCTCTGTCATCTTGGGCAGGTAATGTAGTCTCAATTTGTCTCAGTTTCCCCACCTATAAAACAGGAATAATAATATTGTGAATCATGTCAAGAACTAATTAACTGGTTAACATCTGCATAGCATTTTAAACATGGAAAGGGTATGTAAGTGCTATTATATGCTCTGTTTACAGTGTATGGATGCATATATACAATAAATAGTAGAAATGTCATATTACAGAAGTAGTTCTGCACACTTTTAAGCATAGGTGCTGGAACAAGGGGTGCTAGGGTGCTGCTGCACCCCCTGGCCTGAAGTGGTTTCCATTATAAAGAGGGTATACAGTTTGGGTCAATGGCTCTCAGCACCCCCACTATACAAATTGTTCCAGCACCCCTGCTTTTAAGCATGTACAATCTGACTGTTTCTCATTTTCCCTTTGGGTTACTGAGAAAATGCTTATCAATGGTAATATGATGAAAGAAGACTTTTGAGATGTTGTGCATATATGGTACCTATACCTTCAATGACATGACCGCATTTAAGTACTGCCTCTTGAAACAGCTTTCTCAACTCTGTGTGCAGTACACTCTTTTCCTGGAAACAGCTAGCTGTGCTTCATGTATAGAAAGCTGCCCACTGAGGCAAGATCAGAGCATAATAATGTTGCAAGTCATATGTCTTGTCACGGCTGTTGACCCTGACCTGAACAAAATTAGGGGAGGCAAATGTAAAATGAAACATGCAGCAGCAGACGACACGAGTTTCAAGTATAGAGGTGAATATGAAATGTATCCAAAGATCACTACAATTATTTTGGAGACTGGCTAACCCTGTGTTTGTCTGTGTGTGTGAAACTTTATTTTTTAATTTATTATAAAGGAAGAACATACAGTACATACTAACAAATGCTGGAGAAAGATTGACAATATATCCAATAACCTTTGGGGGAGGTGGAAAAGGAGAAGTTACAGGTGTTGTAATGCCGAGAGACAGATGACGTGACTTTAGGTAATCAAAGTAAAAATTGTTGCCTGACAGAATCCCAGCAGCAAGGCCCTCCTTTTGTGAGATATGTGATGAGTTTTTACAGTGTTATAGTATTTGAGTTTTATGTTGTATGATATTCACCAAGTGACAGTATGACCGTTTTCTCCCCCAAGATGTTATCACTTCTCTATAGCAAAGTAATTCTGCTGCTGTCTTACTAGAGATGAACTCATGAATCAGTGATGTGAGCAGAGGTGGCATTCCAGATAGCATTCTCTGAAATCTATAAATCCTTTAAGAAAGACAGTTTCTGTGCTGCCGTCTGTTGTTATTGTGTCCCAGTCCACAATTCAATTTTAAAACTGAGGGGGGTGACCTGGATTTGAGTACTAAATGGAGAAGAGCCACCAGGAGATTAAGGAATCAGCACATTATTTGATGGGCTCAAGGTGATGAAGTCCAGCTATATTTATCTGTATTTCTAGTTAGTAGTGATCACAAACACTGGAGTACAATTTGCTTTCATAATCTTTAATCATGCCCTTTCATGCTAGCAGAAGTTATCAGCAAAGTATTAATAGAGAACAGAGTCCAATATATTTATTTCCTTCAACATGTTGTCTAAACCAAAGATGTGAATGCTCTCTGCAAATGTTCAATAATTAAGCCTCATAACATTTCTGTAAAAATTGTGCTAATATGCCTACTTTAAAGATAATACCAATAATAATACTCAACATTTACATCAGGGGTAGGCAACCTATGCATGGGTGCCGAAGGCAGTACTCAAGCTGATTTTCAGTGGCGCTCACGCTGCCCGGGTCCTAGCCACCAGTTCAGGGGGCTCTGCATTTTAATTTAATTTTAAATGAAGCTTCTTAAACATTTGAAAAACCTTGTTTACTTTACATACAACAACAGTTTAGTTATATATTATAGACATAGAAAGAGACCTAAAAACGTTAAAATGTATTACTGGCACGCAAAACCTTAAGTTAGAGTGAATAAATGAAGACTCGGCACAGCACTGCTGAAAGGTTGCCGACCCCTGATTTACATAGTAATTTATATGCTCAAAGCATTGTTCAGACTATAAGTAATCCTTACAGCACCCTTGTGGTGTAAGTGGGTAGGTATTATTATTCTTATTTTACAAATATGAAAACCGGGACAAAAAAGAAAGTGATTTGTCCAAGGTCACACAGTACATCTGTGCCAAAATGATGATTAGAATTCAGGATCCTCTGATTCTGAACCCTGTGCTCAACTTCCTTCAGCATCAAAAAATGTAAGATTTAAGCTTTGACTGAAAGCAGATAGACTTTAGCATTAGAGGGCTCCGCTGACTAGAAACTGATGGGGAAACTGAGGCACAAGGATACAAAGTGCCATGCTCTATGCCACAGAGCAAATCAGAGGCATATCCAAGGCAGAGAAGGACTCCTGAATCCTAAATCATTGTCATATCCAATACAGCACTTCTCTTGACCACTGTTCATGTGAATGAGTTTTCCTATTAATTCCTTCATTATTTGTCTCTCCTCTTGAGCTGAAGCTATAATTTATTCTAGACCTGGGAATTAGCTCACAGAAAGCCCTTCTAGCTTTTTGTATCCATTTTCTGTAGAACCACTCATATTGTGAAGAAGTGAAAGATAAATTATCAGTTCTCGTTTGCAAGTCAATATCAAATATATTTACATAATATCTAGAGGAGAACCATAATGCAATGTGACTTTGTGCTAGTCATTTTAGTTATTTTGTTTTTAAGATATTTAAAAATATTTTCATCTATAAAGGATCAAGCTTGGTTACCTCTGATTCATGGGTTTCCTTATGTGTTATTCTCAACTAGTATTTAGGCAGCCACCTGGTTTAGGTGACATCAGAAAACACTAATAATTAATAATGACTAGTCTGTGAAAATCATTCATGAACAATCCATAGGCTGAAAAATATTCCTCCATACTATATGATGAGATCTTATGTATAAATTCCAACAGTTTGGATTGGTAAATGCACAATTGCTAACCCCAAAAAAGAACTAAATCCAGCCAGATCTACACTTAAGAAAATTGAACCATTTTCAAAAGCTCCATGAAAATTCATTTCCAAGCTAATTTGTTTCAAGAAGGAAATATACTGTAAGTTCAGTTGCTGGTGAATGAGTTCAGATCACAGTCCACATGCTGAACTGCAGCAGGTAACAGAAATAAAAGGAGCGTGGGACAAAGATCAGAGGGCTATATTTTGGGAGAAGATCTTAGACTGAATCAAGTAAGTACTGACTAACTGAGAATAATACCAGCCATTGATTCATCATCAATATCACTTCCTGTAGCACCATTTTTTTTCCTTTGGAGATACTCAATACAACTATTTGCTCAGCTGAGCTTGTGAGATCTGATGGAATCACAGAACATGCTGGCATTATTAAACAATTTTATTCCAGCTGAAACATTTAAAAAAGTTATCCACTAAGCCCAACATATTGTGTAGTCTATTTACTGCACTTATGCTTTAAATATGACGAGAGAGTGTGAGAGATTGTTCTTGCACTGCTTAATACAGTAGTTTCTAATTTACTTTGCTTGTCAGGAAACTCTTGTAAATAAAACATTACATTTCGGGAGCTCCTTTCTATTGGATAAATATTTTGAATAATTAATAAAGCAGCAGCATTCCATTTCCTAGCATTTAATTTAATGTTTACTCATAAATGCATTGTAGTAGATGATGACATATCACACCTCACCATGGGAACATGAAGGCTAGGATTTCTCATTTGGTTTCTTTTCATACTATATTTAGTGTGAGCTCTTCATCAAAATCTAAGTATTGTGGGTGAAAAGGAGGACAGTGTGACTAGAGTTTAATCTTATAAAAGAAGCAACCTCGTCACCTCTTGCAGAATCCAACTTTAACCATTACTTAGTAACTATGTGCAATGAAAGTGAGTGGGTTCAGAACCTATTAAATCTCATCCTGTTTTCTGCTGAAGCTGTGTCAATTTTTACAATTTTTTTTTTCTTTCAGTGGTTGGCTGGAGATGATAAAGCATCAGAATGGACTTAGCTGCGGGTCTGGGTAGACCCAGGAACCAATGTGGAGTTACATTAGATTCATTTGCAGGATCAGGTTCCTAGTGACTATAGGTGGGGGAAATGGCTAATATTTTACTTGTGACTATTACTTAGCTAAACTGATATTTCATGGCAGGTATTGTAGTTACAGCAAGGGATTCCAGTTAGACTAGACTAGACTAGACTAGACAGTGCTCACAACCATTTGTTGGAATTCAAGATGGCTCCTCAGTTCAACAATTCCAACCTCACCAATTTCAGTTTTCTGTGATAGGACATAAGTGTAACGGGCAGTTCCCTCATTACCACTAATTACTATCACAAATTGCCTAAGCTTATACTCAGGGCCAGCTCTAGGATTTTTGCCGCCCCAAGCCAAAAAAATTTTGGCTGCCCCCACCCCAGCCCTAGGCTCCCCCCACAACCCTCTGCTGCCCCAGCCCTGGGCTCTCCCCCCCACCTGCACCCCTGCCACCCCAGCCCTGGCTCTCCCCCGCACACACACCCTGCCACCCCAGCCCTGGGCTCTGCCCCCGCACACCTGCACCTTCCTTCCACCCCAGCCCTGGGTCACTGGTAACTTGCTCCCAGGGTGGGTCATTCAGCAGGAATTTTGGATGTGCACAGAACACAGACAGGATTGGTTCCCATATGGTTACAGAACTGCAGTAAAGTGGAACAATTTTCAGCTTGTGTGATTGGAGGATATCTGGATGCATATTATATGACTGTCCTCCATAAATGAGGAAAAGTTGAGGTGCCTTTATTATTCTTTTGTTCCACTCTTTGTTTCTATAGGGAATTTGCCAATGCAATATCACTGTCTTCCTTTTAAACAAATACAACTAAAAAAAAAGGCAATGGCTGTTAAAAATAGCAATTCCAGTTCTAAAAACCACTGGGAAGCATTTCTTGCTCAATTTTATCCTACTTTTTCTACAGCAAATTACAGTGGATCAGTATATTTGATCTGGGAGAAATGAAGTAACAGCTGTCCAAATTGAGCTTGGACACTCCTGAATTTTGAGGTGTTCAAATCTGGAAGGCAGGTGCTAGATTCTCTTTCTGAATATTAGCTAAATCTGGAAAGGAAAAATCAATTTCTGCTTCCATGGATCAGAAGTGGAAATCCTCCTACGTGCCTGGTACTGTATTTAAAGCTGCTGAAATCCTCTAGTAGCCTTCCCTCCCTTACTTTTCATTTTAAATTCTAGTGGGATCCACATACCTCCCTTGCTAGGCTTCAGATAGAGAGGGGCACTGTCCATTTAGTCCACCCAATTCCTTCTTTGGAGGCTGCAAGGTGAGGTCACACCACTATCCCTAATCCAGTCTGGAGATGTCTTCTGAAGGGGATATCTGGGCCAAAGCCTTCTACTCCTTGGGCACACTGGTTCCCCAGTCACAGTACCACCCCACTCTAGCAGTGAGCTCTCAATTCACAGCAAGCTGCAGCATGAGGTTTCAGCTACCATACTCCCTCCCCCTCCCTTTCCTGTTGATAGCAGCCAAGGGAATGCTGGGAAATGTAGTTCTTTCCCTGCTCCAGGGCTGACTCTATAGGCAGGGAGCTAACCAAGGAACTACAGCTCCCAGGGCCCCCTGTTGTTTCTCAGCTCCCAGGCTTGAACCCTGCCACTGCTGCCCCTGCAAATGAGCTGCCCCAAGCACTCGCTTGCTTTGCTCGTGCCTAGAGCCGCCTCTGCTTATACTTGAAAAATGTAATCACCAGCCTAAATTCATTTCAGGGCTCATTCTTGGTTAACCTGGTAGAGGCCTCTGTCAGCACTCACTGAGCAGGTCCCAGTGATGAAAATGACTTAATTTTCTTTCTCAAATGGGTCAAGGCAACCTCCAATGTGTTTGGTGCTTGTGGGAAGTGGGGTAACCAAAGCAGCAAAGGGATACTCTTCTGATTCGGTACATTCCCTTCAAAAGTCTTCTCTGGTAGGGTTGCTATATGAGCTATAGTTATGAATTAAAGATGCCTTCAACTGGCAGTAATCCTAAAAAAGAGCAAACTCTGGCCTTGTCTACGCCCAAAAATTGTACCAATTTAACTATACCGATACCTATGGGAATAACTATACTTGTATCTTGATGCCTGTATAACTGTATCAAAACTAGGAATTGTAAAAATTGTTTTTATATCAATTTAACTATTTTAGTTAGAGGTAGAAAAATCACACCACTAAAAAAAATAGTTACATTGATATGTAAAAAAAAAAAACCCTGTGTAGACAAGACCCAAAGTAAATTAAATCTCACTGTATCAACTTTACATAATCTGGCCCATTATTTATTAGTTATGTAGGGAATGTGTTTTGCTGATAATATTGGAAAAATGAACCAACAATAATTGCGTATTTATGAAGTGCTCTGCACTGCAGGGAGTCAGTTAAGGCCACTCGTCTCTTCTCACATTTCAAGGATGTTCTTATTAAATGAGAACTTTGGCCTTTGAAGCTAATTGAGGATCATATGGTTGATGCACTAATAAAATAGTGTTTTACTGACTCTGTGTTTAACTAAGGTAAGAATTGGGGTTTTTTTGTGGCGGGGGTGTATTTTTTTCCTTCTTTCCCATGTTGGAAATTGCTCATTGCTGATATAGAAAAATGAGAATAAAAAGGCTAGAGAGGATGTCTGTGATAGATCAGCCACTTTTCTACTTTGATTACAAATTAGGAACTCTGTGTGTGCTGGCAAAATGAAAAAGAATCAGAGTTCACCAGTAAAGCTTTAACTAGAGGATACAAGAAGACAAATCAAAACATCATTATGCAACCCAGAATTAGAGAATGTAATAAGTTATTTAAAAAAAATGCTTGTTAGTGTAGGGAATATAGAGGCAGGTGATCTGTTTGTGTGATAAAGAGATTTCAGCTGGAACACAGAAAAGGGAGGTTAGAAAACCACCACACAGTTATGCCAATACAAAAGATTTATTCAGACAGACAAACCAGGGATTATTTTCATTCAAGCAGGATCAATGATTCCCTTGGATATAAGCAAGGGCTAGATTCACCCAAGGTTCTATGTAGGCAAAAGTCAGTGTATTCCATGATGATGATAAGATACAAAGTATGCTGAGTTGTAACAGTGGGGACATACAATGCCTATGATCTCCTTTGCACCAGAGGGCTTAGAGGATGGATAGACTGATCCGAAAAAAATTGGTGCTACTGGCTGAGGATAAAATGGTGAATATGGCAGCAGAAAGATGGAGGAGATTCAGTGCATCACCACTGCTGTATCCATCAGTGGTGCTCTTACAGATAGCCCAGCTTAAAGCTGCCTGTCCCAACAGCGGGTAGTAATGATGTCTACAGTCCCTGGGTTGGAGCAGCCATCGCTGATGCAGGGGAGTGCCCCTGGGGCTGACTGTGATTCTAAGGCTTTGTGCTGTTTTTCTTTCCATGACACCATCAAATTCCTTTAAATATTTATAAACAGAAACATTCCAAATGATGCTCCATTTGTAACAGGAATAAAATGGCATTTGTCTAAGTAAATGTTTAATAGTTATGTCCTACACCGTGGCTAAGATAAATTAAAGAGCACTCTGTAACTCATAAGAAACACTGGATAATGTTCAGATGAGTAACAGTTCTGATTGTGCATCATCATCTTTCCTTTATTTCCCTTTTATTATCTCCCTGAAAGTGGATTCTTTGTTGATTCACATTTTGTTCCATTTTATGCTTTCCTGTGTTATTTGGGGCCTTATGTCATGCCATCTTAGTCTTGCTGCTTCATCCCCATCCCTAATCATCCCCCTCTAAGGGTGATATCATTTCCATTGATAGCACATATGTATGATATTTGGTTTTGCAACTATATTTATCCATCAAAAAACAAAGGACAGGAAATAACGAAAGTGGACCAGATTCAAGGGTAGGCCTATGCCAGGAGAAAAAAAAAAACAAAACAACAAACAATTTCAGACTTCGATGCAGGTCAGCAGTGGTGTAAAGTCTGTTAGGGGGAAGAGGCTGTGGCAGCACAAATTGGTTGCTACCTTAGGCTACCTCTACACTTGGAGCTAGGAGTGTGATTCCAGCTCATGTGGACATACTTGCACTAGCTGCCATTGAACTAGTTTGCTAAAAGTTGTAGTATAGCCACATTAGCATGGGCAGCAGTAGGCTAGCCACCCTGAGTACATATCCATAGGTTCAAGGCAGTTTTGGATTTGGGGCAGTTAGCCCATATTGCTGCTGCCCCTGCTCCCATGGCTACACTTCTATTTTTAGTGTGGTAGCTCTATGAAGCTAGCATGAGTATTTCTACACAAGCTGAGAATCATACCCCTACCTCCCCCAAGTGTAAGCATAGTCTTAGATACACTAGATACAGAATGGACCCGGGGGGTCTGACCCCCCAAAGTGGGGTATTATTGGACAGGAAGGAGTATGGCTAGAAGATGTGCTGATAGAGAGTCAGCAGCCTCTGCTGGTGGGGGCTCTAAGACATTCTGGCCATACACTAAAGTTAACCTCTCCCTCCCATTGCACAAACCTTGAGGGAGAGCTGGCGATGGTGAAACATCCTGTCCTCTACTGTGGTGAATCCTCCTTCCCTCTGGAGTTTAGGGATCCTCACTGGTGCAGGGATTTGGAACATCCTACTAATGAACCTGTCCACTGTGATAGATCTTAAAATCATAATTAGGAATCTCCAGTCAAAATTTGGCTGCCCAAATCAATAGACAGGATATGCAGAGATGTTTCCAGATACAATGTTTTCCAACTGTTCGCCATGTGGGATCAGCCACTCTAACAGAAGATGCATGTAGAAAAAAAGAGAGCGAGAGAGAGAAAGAATACCCTTTTACATATGATGTGCTTTTTTATTTTACATCAGACTTGATCATAAACCAATTCACTTTAGTCTACCTTTTATGCTCTGAGAGAAGCATCTCATTGACAAGTTCTAAAAAATTCCTGGTTCACTAACCTTTACCATACATTTGTAGGGATATTAAAGAAGGTACTAACAGTGATTCCCCCAAGTGACAGTGACACCCCCCACCCACAGTTTCACCAAGTACAAAAATCTTTTAGTTCTGTTAAAACTTGTAAGCTCCTGTCTGCAGAAAACATTAATTGTATCTGTCCTGTGAAAGATACTCTATTACTATGTAAAACTTACAAGCAAGGTAATTGACTTTTTTCTTGAAGTGGACACTATGTTACCACCCCTGCTGTGAGCCTTAAGCTGGTAACTGACTCTGCCTAAAATATGGAAAGTATGTTAATGAATGCTTAATGTACCTGAATGGTTAGGGAGGTGCCAGCCTAGAAAGGATCCTTGGCCGAAGAATGTGTCAAGTGGACCACCAGACAACCCCCGAAGGGTAAACTGGGATCCACCCCAAACAACTGGAAGGAATGTGCCACTTTAAACAGTGTGGAGCCACCAGGAATGTGCCATCTGCTAATTGAGCCAACAACAGCAGGATGAAATGGTTCCCATAGACTAACATAGGAATTAATTCCTATAAAAATGGACTCTAAAAACTGAAAACTTTGAGTCCCTGGTTCTGCTGCCAGCCTCCAGGAGCATCAGATGCATCTGACACAGACTCGGCTCCATCCTCATGACCAAGATACCTGGCCAGTAACTTGGCATGAGCAACTTCTAGGCTGGTAACTATAACACCTATACAGAACCTGAATGAACGATTGTGTGAATGAATATATATATGTGTATATGTATATAAAGAATAAGTAGTGATAGGAATAAGTAGTAAAACAACGTTGTTTGCTTTTATCTTTTGCCTTATTATTATATTTACAATAAATGTGGCATCTTTGCCTTATCCCTCTTAATAAGATCCTACTGGTTTTTATTCTATTGGTATAACACATTTACACATGCTATTAAATGGCTGATTCTCAAGAAGGTCAAGACCGAGAATGAAACTCTCTCTTTGATAGGCTTGGTGTGGTTCACACTCTGCACTGCCAGGTGAAAGGACCAGGTTTGATTTCCTGTCCTGGACCCTTGCTACCTAAGCCAACATCATGGGAATCATCATGGAGAGAGGGAGAACATCCTACCTTGTGATGTGGGACTTTAAGCATACAGGCTCATAAGTAAGGAAAATTCATCACAAAGGCCTATAAAGGAAGCAAAGGACACTTCCAGAAAGATTTCATCCCTCCCCAACTGAGTCCTTAATCCAACTACAGACCGGGATATATTCTGTTCAGCTACTCAAAGCTTTATTAAGGCACTTTACATGTCTACATATTAAGTCAAGACTATTACCTCTTTCTTCGATATCTGTCATTTGTATCTCATGTATTTCTGTACTCTGGAATGATGGGGTGGGCAAAAGGGATGTGTCTTGGTTTGAGAAATATCTAATATAAAATTTATAATTTTAGGTTTGAACCAGAGATGGGCACAAACCAAAATGGCAGATATGATCTCCCCTGAATGTTGGACTTTTTCAGTCTGATTCTGGATCTGAATTTTGCAAGTGGCCTTCTGTTTATAATAAAACAAACCAAAACCTCTTCTCCAAATATCCCTAGCTTTAGGGGTGCTCAAAATCCAGATGTGATGTTTGCAGTTTGATACTGTAATTTGAATTAAACTTAAAGCCTGAAAGGAAAGCTCAGCTATAACAGCCAAGTCCATGAATATTTGAGTAAATAAGTTCTTCCTGGCATCAATTTAGGTCAAGAAGATACATATTTTACCTTCTTCAATGTATTAATTCCCTCTTTGAGTGAGTTCTTATGCTGGTGACAGGTGTGGGTTTGACTGCTGTGAAGACTGAAGTTCTTGATTTATTCGCAGAGCAGCTGCAATGCATGCAGGAGCAGAGAAAGCTCCTCTCCACCTCCATCACATCAATTCTCATCAGTGTGGTTCAAACTGGAGCTGGAGGGACATCATGAGGGCTGAGAAGATAGCTCAGTGTAAGTGTTCATTCATTTCTTAGTTTCTCTGCTGAGACCACAGATCAGTGCCAGTTGTCAGTGATTTTGTGGTGTGGAAGTTCACTAATGAGATCACCAATTCATTTCACTGAGGTCACCAAACAGCCACTTCATCCTCAAGTGACCTCATGTAGGGTGCTGCAATGATTAATCTTGTTCCATCTCATTTTCAAAATATGAGGCTACAAGCTGTACTTGACCAATGCATTTCACAGATGCATAGTGCTTGCAGTAGATAAATAGATGTATGAAAATCAGCTGGCAGTATCCTATTAGGGAAGGCAAAATGCTGCTAGCTAGGAGAGGAAAACACCTCAAGGAACTAGCTAACACCTTGACTGTACCCTCTACAGAAGACAAGGCATCTTCCGTTTGATTATCAGAGTAAGTGCATGGCCTCTGGGTATTTCTGGATTTCCATTGGTCCATTGCTAATGAAGTTGCAGCAGCAGTAAGGACCTCCCTTTTCCACCTCTGGAGAGCAAGTAGACTGTATATTCCTCTTGGGTAAGATCGAGCAACACCTCAAGTCTGAACTATTGTAACTCTCTACCTAGGATTGTAAATGAAGACTAATATAAAAGTCTAGCTATTACCCCACTCAGCAGCCCACCCTTTGAGCAGGCTTGTCACGGAGAGTGCATCACACAGTGCTCCACAACCTCCACTAGCTTCCTATTTGTCTGTGGCTCCAGTTCAAGTCCTGGGCTTCATCTTCAATGTTCTGGGACCAGGCTACTTCAGAGATTATTTTAATCCATGATGGCTCACAAGGCAGCTGTGGTCACCAGTGACACAGGATATTAGAAAGGCCCAGGATTAAACTTTGGGGAGCTATAAACCCACAGGATTCTCCTTATTGCATCTGTAATGCCTGAACAGCCTACCTGTAGAAATTAAAGTGAGCCCTAATACTATCTTCAGATCCTGATACAAATGCCACCTATTTGAAAAATGCTGGTACAATAAAAGAAGGATGGGGGTGGGGTAGGGAGAAGAAGAGAGAGATTTTAAAAAAGAAAATAAAAAAAAAACCCCAAAGCTTAAGCAGATGAATACCAGGAATGCAGATACAGGTGAAAGTCTTAATTTTATTGCTAATCTGTTTCAGATGGAGTCTTTGGTGGATTTTTGTCAGTGTCAAATTGATTGAAAGCTGCAGCATATGGCCCTGATGAAAGCACAATGATAAAATGTGTCTTGGTTTTACCTGTCAAATTCATTTCTGCATTCATTCTACTTCATTCTTAATTTATTTCTCAGTTCCAAGAAAGTGCCATCTGCCTCCACACACACAAAATAGCAACTCTGTACAAATTTTCTGAAGTAAAATCATAGTTAGAAAAAGAGAAGGGGTCAACGAATAGGCATTTCACCTTACCAAAAGGCCAGTGAATGCTCTTCTACCTCGCAAGGAACTCTGCCTCATTCAGGGCACAATCCAGTTCTTGCTTAAATCAACGGCAAATCTCCCATTGATTTCAGTAGGTCCTCCCCACATACCTTCAAAGAATTCTTCACTGATCAGCTGGGCTAGAATAGAGCTGTCCATGTTTTCACTCAGTTCATCCATCACTAAGTTTAGACAGGCATGTGCTGAGCTCACATTTTTGTATACATTTTTTATTAATTTCATGGGAATTCATCATATAATGCAAATTAGTATGTAAGAGAGAAAGCTCTCACCAAAAGTTCAGGTAAATGTGTACCATCATTCTTTATGCCCAATTTAAAAATAAAAAAACCCTCTATAGCAGTCTTCATATTGTAGAAATTGACATTTTGATTAATAAAGCACTACAGTACGAAAAGTGCAGTTATGTATTTTGAGAATTCTCTTTGAAAAGCAATCCTTGCATAAATGTAGTTAAATTACGTAATTTTTTCTGTATATATTTTTAGCAGTGTTAAAGGAAGTAAACAAGAATTAATGGATAGCTGGAGGAGAATAAACCAAATTAAAAGTTCCCTAGGAATGGCTGAACCATATAAGGTGTAATATGAACAGACTCAAAGCTTCTCCCAAGCCTCAAATTAAGGCCCAAACTTGTGAGAGATTTGGAAAAGGAGAAAAAAAAATGGAAAACGTCTACAATTTTGCTTCCCCTACGACTTCTTAGTTTGGGCCAGAAATTAATCAATAAAGGCTATTCTTGCTCTAATTTCAACCATATGATAAACCCTCTTTTCACAACTGTTTCCAGATGTTGGTGAATGGTGACTCACAGGAACAGATAGGCCATAAACTCATTGGTGTATCACTTCTTGTTTGATAAATGTAAAATAGTCATAACCCTCTAATACTAATAGTAACTTAATATTTTGATCTGATTTTAAGAGAGCTGAACATCCACAGTGCCCACTGGAATTCCATGGGAATTGTATAGTTATATTATGATATTCAGGGATGCTGAGCACAAAGACGAAGAGAACTACCCCTGCACATTTCCATTATCTAACATCAGTTGCTAATGCAATATTCACAGAATGGGCTTTAACAGCGTCTTGTAAGAAGTGAATTATCCCATTCATTTTGTTAATACAAAATCCTGCTAAAGATACACACCCTTGCTAACTCCCTCTGGAGTGTAATATGTTAGTCTCACTCAGGGTAACAAACTCTTAAACCTGGTCCTGTGTTTATTAATAGTAATGAAATTCAACAAATGGCTGGTTTCAGGGAAAGCAGTGAAAGCAGAGAAAAGGGCAATAGCAGTAATGAGTCTGTAATTATTTCTAGAAATGAAAGAAGGAGAATTCTCAGACAAGAAAGAAATATCGTGTAAAGACAATATTAATAGACATGGTAAAGGGACATGCAAAGTTTATTCAAAGTTGTGTAATGACGAGAGAGGATTAAAAGAGGAATTAGCAAAAGCTGAAACAAATGTTATTCATGAGTTAAGACATTAACAGAGTCAGTACATTATCTGTGTTACCACTCATCTTTAATGTAATGAAATAGAAACTTTATCTCATTAAAGATCAAGCAAGAGATTCTTTATGTGCAGCTTATTCCATGTGTTGCAATACTCCAGCTATTTCAACCTGTTGCACTCAAGAAAGGCTTTGCTATAAAGGCAATTTGCCAGACATAATGACACCATAAGAAAAAAACGACTAAATTAAATCACAAATGGAAATAAAAGAATAAAGAGAATTACTGTTTAGCAAATTAGGATATAAAAAGTGAATATACCTATATATATAGCTATAGGATGAATTATGGAACCGTGCAATAAATCAGGGATCAGCAACCTTTGGCCTGCGGCCCGCCAGGATAAGTGCCCTAGCGGGCCGGGCCAGTTTGTTTACTTGCCGCATCCGCAGGTTCGGCCAATCATGGCTCCCACTGGCTGCAGTTCACCGTCCCAGGCCAATGGGGGCTGCGGGAAGCAGTGTGGGCCGAGGGATGTGCTGGCCTTCGCTTCCCACAGCCCCCATTAGCCTGGGACAGTGAACCACAAACAGCGAGAGCCACAATCGGCCAAACCTGCAGACGCGGCAAGTAAACAAACTGGCCCAGCCCACAAGGGGGTTTACCCTGGCAGGCCGCAGGCCAAAGGTAGCCAATCCCTGTTCTATAATTTATTCAGTAAATTATAGAATCATGTAATAAATGAAATTTGGACTCACCTCTGGGCAAGTCACCAGCCTACTGCCCATTAACTTGTCACTCCAGGGCTTATTTTAATATTTCAGAGGTGCAAACATTTCTAATTTTGTGAATTATTTTCTCTTTTTTTCAGTGCTCTCTCTATTTTTTTTTTTAAATCGATCAGTCCTAATATGTCAACTCTCACCTCAGAGAGTTGTTCAGTCATTTCTCTTGCTCTGATGGTTCTAATGAGACCCATATACAATATGGGAACCAGAATTTCCTTTTTGTGGGAAATTCTGCAATTTTGATTTTTTTTTAAATTTCAAATCAGACCAAAACCAAAGAATTTTGAATTTCCTGTGGAACAAATTTAATTAAAAAAAAAGTCTGCAGTCAATTGAAATACAAGCAAAATAAAAGTTTCCATTTTAAAAGATTTTTACAATATAATTTTTTTAAATGAAAAGTCATTTTGTTACAAAAATCAAACCATTCTGTTCTAAGAATGCTGACTACTGGGAGCAGGAGCAGGCACATAGGTAGGATATTAACTACAGCATTGCAAATTATCTCTGTAGTGTGACCTGAGGCCTCATGAAGGTCTAGTTTTTCCCTTTATGTAATCTCCCCATTGTTGTACTATTCATGTGTGTCATATTACTTTGACTCTCTTTTCGCTGAGAAAGCTGAGCTTCCATTGAAGTTGGGTTAATGTTGTTCTATCAGCCAGTGCTGTGAAATGATGCAAGTCTAAAACCTCCTCCTGGAGGCTGAGGTCACTGCCTAGAACGAGAACTTGTTCATACCAAAACTGACACTTTTGTTTGTTCGTTCGTTGGACTAACCCCCCTGCTTTTTCCACTCAGACATTTCCAATCAGTGGGGAAACTGTAGGCTGTGAAGGTCATGGAATGGAATATAAAGGAAAGAGAGCGACTTCACAGGTTTAGTCAGTGCTGATATAATTAATAAAACTCATGGGTTTGTACATCACTATTGAGTACCAGTGATTTTAATTTTTGAAAATCTGCTGAGTAACAAACACCAGGCAGTGAAACCTAAATAACACACGAGACAGGATTTGGCATAGGAATAGTGAAAGTCATCTTCCAATATACCCTCCAGGGAAAGCTTTTAAAGAATAACATTTCTTCAGACTTAAGCCTCTGAGACCATCATGACACTTCTTGTGTATGGGCTAGGTGTAGACACATAATGGCACAACATTTTGGAGAGAAAAAGCAGCCATAAACAATTTTGCAAACTGAAAACAATACACTAGTTCGATCACCTACTTGGCAGTGTCTGCCAGCTTTGAAAGAGAGAACTTGAGTACAAATTTCAAACCTTGATCTCTTATTCAGCAGCACATAGCCGAATCCTACTGGCCATTGCTTACTATTTCTAGATGACTTCATTATCTGGTGGAGCATGAACAGCAATATGTCTCTTCTCTATATCTCCAGGAGTGATAGGAAACTGGCAATGTCATATAACTCATATATTGTTTGGTCCTGAGGCCAGCTATCTGTCAGAAAACTAATTTAGAGCAAATGGGTCAACGAAAGCTTTGTCGAAGTAAGAACCACAAGATTTGGTCCATATTGATTAGTTGTCTTTAGCGAAATGTCTATAAATAGATCAGTGTACTGACTAGGGAAATAGCCTTATGATTACGCAGTCTTCAAAAGTTATTTGAAATATGGCTTTACTGAGAGAGCCTACGTGATGTAGTATTTTTAACCACTGGAGGAAAACCGTGGACCCTTTGTGTTAGAGGCTGTAAATCCCTTTAACCTCTTGCAGAGATTTAAAATTGTCTGTTTATCAAATCTATATCACATCTATATCTTTAGCAAATAAGTTCCTCTTGCGAAGTCAAGAAAAGGAGTCTCACTCCATAAATTGTGTCTGTTGGAAAGTTTTGTTAGTGTATTCTCTCCCTCCCCCCCTTTTTTTTGTTTTATCATCATCTTGTACCATAAACACTTTGTAAGGGGGAGAGGGGAAGATGACAAGATAATTTTGGTCCTGTAGCACTTCCCTTATCTACTGCAAATAATTATTCAACTATTTAATTCTTCTAAATTTGTCTGAGCAGCTATTTGGCTGCCCACACATTTTATTTTTACATAGAATTGCAAATGAACAACTAAATCAGTAGACCTGCCCATATCCACCCATTTCACTATTGTTAATTTTAGGCCATGTCAAAATAGATTTCTTGAATGTATTATTTTTTAAAGTAATTTGTCCATGCAGTTCTCCTCAATCCACATTGTTAATTAATTTTCCCAGATCTTATAAGGATGTTTATGACATAAAAAATTGAGGCAAGGTTAGAGGTAAACTGAAGGTTAGAGGCTAAATTGTTTTAGTTACTACCCCATCGGTATTAGCAAACAAAAACAACATTTAGTGATAGGCAGGACACGTTCCATCATCCATACCTTAAAACAGGGGTAGGCAACCTATGGCACATGTGCCGAAGGCAGCACACAAGCTGATTTTCAATGGCACTCACAGTGCCTAGGTCCTGGCCACTGGTCCAGGGGGCTCTGCATTTTAATTTAATTTTAAATGAAGCTTCTTAAGCATTTTAAAAACCTTATTTACTTTACATATAACAATAGTTTAGTTATATATTATAGATGTATAGAAAAAGACCTTCTAAAAATGTTAAAATGTATTACTGGAACATGAAACCTTAAATCAGAGTGAATAAATGAAGACTCGGCACATCGCTTCTGAAAGGTTGCCGACCCTTGCCTTAAAATAATGAAAATAATAAGTTAAAGGGAGGACTTGTGTTTTCTTTTCCACCTTCACATTGTCTACAATAGTGTCAATAACATATTCCTGTGCTCCACACGGCTTTCGCTTCTATCTCCAGCAGGCACACAAAGTAATATGTACCCCAGTTTCATCCCATTTGCACTCGGAGGAAGAACTTTAACAGGAACCTCACATGCTTTAATATCAGTAGATAAGCACATCTGACCATCATCCAGTTTGTGCATTTGGGAAGTAATTTTGCATTAACACTGCTGAGGTGACTGTTAATATTTTGTGATACAGAGTGCACTGAGATGCTTTGGTGAAAAAATTGCCAAAGGGAGTGATTTTTAAACTCTTATTACTCTTTCTATATCAATTCATTTTTCATCAAACCACCATGAAAAATGGAAATAGAGCTCAAAGTTCTGTTTTATGCCATTTCAGAGATTTTTTACAAAATGAAGGTGTAAAGCCCCGGTTAAAATTGAACTCTTTAACACACCCTTAACTTTGGCTTCATCGTCACTACATGCAAGGGGTATGATTCACTTAGCCACCCTGAGTACAAACCTGCTGGAATCCCTTGGATATGTACTCAGAGCGGCTAATCCATGTCACCACTGCCTGTGTTACTGTGGCTACATTACTGTTTTTAAAGTGATAATTCAAATGAGATCTAGCACGAGTATGCCTATGTGAACAGTGCATCCACACCCTTAGTTCATAGTCTAGATATAACCCTGTAATGCAGCTACTACTACACCAAAATACAGGACATATCCATAACAGCAGCTCCTGTAAGGTTCTTTAGACCTATGTCCTTATCAGCAGGGATGTATGAAACTGAAGAAAATCTTTAATGAATTTTTTTCATAATATTTTTTTCTTATTTTCCACCCCTGAAAATTTTTGAGAAATTGTACAATTACTGCAATTTAGCTAAAATATATATACCAGAGCAGCACAGGCATAATTCATAGTAGCCTTCTCCCCTGGGCACTTCCCTAAAGCTCATGTTGATTCAGTAGACTCCCAAAAAGAAAGCAGTAGAAGAACTTTAAAATGGAAGCTTGGGCAGCCAGACAAAGGGGAAGCAAGATTAAGGACAGTGAGAAATGGTTGTCTCTGTTCATTCTTGGTAAGGTATAGCAGGTGGGAAGCCAGCCTGCTTCCTGAAAGGCTTCATAATAGACACCCAGTGCATTCTTTCATTATGACACTAAAAAGAATAGAACATGAAGTCCACGATTCCTATTTGCACTTAGGTCACTTCACATCACTCTGACAGTGTAAAGTGACCTTCAGTTACATTTATGCTTTGCCCGAAAGCCCTGTTTACAAGCAGAGCAGTGTAAAGTGACCTTGGTATAAACAGAAATCAGTCCCAATATATTTATTTTTAAAAGACATGGAAAGACTAAAAAAAGTAAATTTAATGAAATATTTAAAATAAAACATTCAACTAAGATTTTTGTCATTTACCATTGCAGAACTAAGTATCAGTCTATTAACTGGGGTATTTCTAAAACCTTATCCTTTGGCTGGCAATCTGAACTATTTAAATCTAGGTATGATCCTACAAGCTGTTCCATGCAGGTGTTACCTGGGGTTCCAGTGAACCCGAAGCTCTCAGTACCCAGTGAACCTGAATTTCTCGGTAAATTTAATCTTTGTGAGTCAGTATCAGGATAAACCAAGGGAGACGCAGCACCTCTGTCTGCTATATGGCTGGCACAAACAAATCAAAACCATGTTTCACTTAAAGCCAGTACTTTATTAATTCCCTGCACTCCCAACATAATGCCTCTACTTAGTCATTGCTTTATCTAGTGTCAAGTACACACAAATACAATAGGTTATAGAGTGCCCCCAAACTGCAAAATACCGCTCAGGATTACCCCTTAGGAGTTTGGAGCGGTCTTCAGATGATTCAGCCACAGATTTCCAGTGGCCAGCTTTCCAACTGCAGCTGGAGATCTTCTCAATGTGTTCACAAAACTCTTGACCCAGACCCACAGTTCCCCTTTTATACCCCCAAAGATATGTTAATCAAAGGTGTTACATAGCTGATCAAATGGAATCAATTGCTGGTTACAAAGAAAGTCAAAACAGGATGCAGTTTTGTGGTTTCCAGCAGTTAGTAGGTGTAATGTAGCAGGTGTAAATATTTCCCGACTACCTGTTTTTCACAGACTGTCACCCCCACACATCAAGAAAAGGGCACAGAGAGTCAGGTTCACCTCTTCTCCCTTCTGGCTTTGCCTTAACTAAGCCAAGTTACTACAAAGATCTACTAAATAATTATTCCTAGCAATAAGCAAAATAATTGGTAGTCCATCCCAATAGTTGGCAGTGGCTTAGGCACCTGGTTGTTTATTAAAATACCCCTATACACAGATGGACACCAAAACCCCACTGAAGTCAATGTAGTTGCACACAGCTCAGGGTTCCAGCCCCAGGGAAAAGCTTACAGGTCAGGGCACTATGAAGAATCCATCAGGATACGCAGTCACCTGTTTCAATACTTCTCTCCCTCGAACTAATCCAGCGATCGTCTCTCTGCTGACAATATGTTCTAATGCTATTGAAACAAGTGTCAACTTCTCATCTCGATAAGATTATCTGAGCAGATGAACCTAGCAGTGACAGGGAGAGACTGTTCCTGGCCATTGGACAAGCCCAGGACAATTGTAATCCTTGCACCCTGAGGCAAAATTTATTCACAATAAACCATGACATGGTGCACATGTGCACCCCCAATACTGGGCAGTAACTTTTAGTTTCCAGGCCAGATCCTCAGCTGCCATAGTCAATGGAGCAATACTAATTTACACCAGCTCAGGATCTGGACCTAAATATTAATCTATCCCACAATAAATAAAATATAGGATTTTTTTTCCAGTGAAGCACTTACTCATATTTAGAAATCTAATTTTCTTAAGTGTAGTTCATTATCTTTGTTGCCTTGTAGTATTAAAATATATGGGTGTGTAAGAAATGTAATTTAGACTCTGGTACAAAACATTAAAGAATTTCTCTTCACAGTGGAAAGGACTAAAGTGTAAAATCCCCTGAAGCAAAAGAGCTCACTCTTCCTTTCCTTTGATATTTCACTTTCTCATTTTATTTATTTATTGAAGTGTTGAATTTCTATTAGAGCTTTAAAGATTTTGTGGCTGGCTAGAGGAAAACATCTGAAGTGAGCTAACATGGACAAGACGGGCTTTTTTGCACCCTCTATAATTATCCACTGACCTGATTTCTAATAATAATGCCAGATTTTTTCCCCCTTTTTTAAAATCTTCACCTTTGTCAAACTAACTGGTCTGAGCTACAGCTAGAGACTGCTGTTCTAACCTACAAAGGCTGGAAGGAGCATGTTACTATTTAAATAGTGTAATAACAGTCTAGAGTTATAACAAGCATTGTCAAACAAAGTCACTCACCTGGGTGTGTATATGAGTGGAAGATGGAAAGTGTTAATCCAAGTGCGCCATGTACTACCTCTTTCAGAGGAAACCCTTTGCTTTTCCCATAGCTATGTATACTAGCATGCGAGCTGATGCTGCTGAGAAATCAGAATCTAGAGATGGCAACCATGCTTGCATGTGTGCTGCCTTTATATCTCACTTGAAATCATCCTGAACAACTAAAGAGTCCATGAGAAATAAGAACCCCAAATGAACTTTAGTAGACCAGCAGTAAACTGTATACAAGTGTGCCAGAGTACTGAGATCTGACAGGTGGGTCAGCACTCTGATTACTGTAGCGTCAATGAGTTCCCCCCAGTGATGGCCGATTGAATAACTAGCTAATCAGAAGGGAAGGCTGTGGAGATAAGGAACTAATTAGCCCTCAGTTGACCAACCTAACAAAACCCAGTAAGGCAGTGTTATAGGAGGAGAAAGGAGGACAGGGGTAGGGAAGCCCAGGCTGAAAGAGCTTCTTAGAGAGGAAGATCTCTTCTCCACCTAGTCCCCTAATAAAGAAAGGCTGAAAGAAGTAGGGGTTTAAAATCTGTGATGTTGCACTGTACTGGTGTGGGTGGAAGGGTGTAACTGAGTACAGCCTGAACACTAAAAGAAAGTGGATCTAAGCAGTTTCTGGGGCATCAGAAGATGGGAACAGGTGTGATCCCATCACAACAAGGAATCCAGTCCAGGGTAAAGAGAAAACCTTGTTGATGTTTATTTATCTGGGGTATTGCTAAAGGAGTCCTGCTGATTGTCCCTATGACATACAGGGGTATAATCCAGACTAATGAGCAGCAATATTACCCCTGCTCTGCAACCTTGTGTGCCTTGCTGTGCCTTCCTGAAGTAGCTCCTACCTGAACTGCTCACAACAGCCTTCCAGCATGTGTGTAGCTGCAGCCTATCAGCCACACTTGGGTTAAACTTTGGCTCTCCCCAGCCTTTGTTATACTTCAGGGTGACCCCAACACATCTCCATTCTGAGATTTACCCCCAGAAATGTATGTCCTGTACCGCACAGCCCTCTCCCGGACAACATGAATTATATTAGGTCTGTTATTTCTTTAGAAGAAATAATATGCACACAACTTGTCACTCCAAATGGAGTTACCCAGACACTTCAATTTAAACACACTGGATTAGATTAAAAACAATATAGTTACAATCTAACTGAATACAGGTAATGAAGCATAAAAGTCATAAATGGTTACAAGAAATAAAGATAAGATGCTACTAGTACCTAACTTAAATTACATTAAATTCAAAGCAAAGTTTTCACATCACATGCTTTCAGCAGTCTTACTGACCAAAGGCTTCCTTTGTTGCATCAGGCACAGTGAATGTGACAGGCAAAAGGAGAGAGTGCCTTGGAGTGTTTGCCCTTCCTTTTTATAGTTTCAGTCCACCTCCTGAAAAAAAAATTAAGCTGGACATCAGGAGACAAAACGTTTGTGTGGCAAGATGTCTACCTATCTCTCTAAGTACTTGTAGGGCATCTCTCACTGTGTTATCTGAGTGACATGCCTAATTTTTAGTGGACTAGTGTCCACATTAAAATTGACACTAATTGGCATTTGTCTTAGCGATCTCCAAAGGACTGAATAGATGTGGAACTATCTTCTCACCCTGAGGGTGAAACCTCCAGAATATAGGAACCTTGGTTGGAAAGTGTGGGAGCAATCATGTATTGTCATTTATTGTGTTGTATGGGTTCCTTGGATAAAAAGAAGCCTTTATCTACAGGTCTGTTTATTTCCACCTTTCAGCAACACAAAATGCAGTTTAAAAACTGTTAAATTACCAAGACAAATAAATCTCTCTTTACAAAATCTTACAAAAAGCCCTTTAATACTTATAAATACACAGTCTCCTTTCCCAGCTATTATCCTGGTTAAAAGAAGTCATTTTCAGTGGGCTAAAATAAAATGCAATTGAAAGCTGACTTGCTGAAAGAAATAAAATGGCTGAATAAACACACATCTTCCTGTCTACAAAATCCAAATATATTTCATAATGTCCTCAGCAAAAGTCTGTTAGAGGAATAGGTGTGCTGAAAGAATTCATTCTGTGTCCATGAAACAAGGTTAGGCATTCAACAGATTGCCATTATATACTGTATTGTGTTGCTGAGACTGATTGTCAGAAAGAGAGAACATTTTCTAAATAGGTTAAAATGGTACCTAACTGAAGAATACAATAGTGCGAACAACCTGACTGTGTCTCTTCAAATTCTAATTTCTTTAATTTAAGTAGCGTTTGCTTGTGTTTGTATTGCACTTCAAACATGCAAAGTGATTTACATGAGCAATTGTTGTTACTTATTAAAATACAATATTGGATTTTTCAGAGCTTATGCATTAATGTGTACCTATTAATAAGGCAAAATTATTTAAAGGAACAAGAGGAGGAGACACTAAGCTCTCTCAAAGAAAGAAAGAAAGAGAGAGAGAAAGAATCGCCAGGGTAATTTCTAAAGGAAAAAAAAGATATCATCAGACCAGTCGCTGAAAGCTAAGTGATGTTTTTTAGAAAGTGGCAATATGACTTTGAAAAAAAATAAGAACATCAATATCCTTCCCCCTACATGAAATGTCACCCAAAATATAAAGTAACCCCCAGCAATACTTTTTAAAAACTTTGAAATAAATAATTCTTGTTTTCCCTCTGATTTTTCTATGTTGTTATCTTTCTTGTCCCCTTTGTAAATGGAGGTTCTAAAATAGCTTCAAAAGAAGTTGTATGTGTGAGATTTGGTGTCTACTTTGGCAGATCCTGGAGGATCAGCAGCCATTACAAAATCAAAATTTGAAAACTGGCACCAGAGAATTTCCATAGATAGTTCCTCTTCTAAGAAAAGAAATATTGGCATCTCTATGTGGCAAATGCTTACACTTTAATGGCAACTATTGTAGTTCAATACATTTCTGGAAAGTATCCAAATCAAACTTCCAAGCTCTTTACATTATTTTATATTATATATTTTAATCTTAAAACAGAAAAGTTAAGAATTGTGCATTTTCTCAAGATCTTTCAGCAGTGGGGAAATCAAGAAATTTCTGAAAATTGGTAAAGTTTCAGAGCCTCTTTGCAAGTGTTTTGGGGGTGGGAATGGGTGATGTAGGTGAAATAGTCAGGGATGGTTAATTTGTTTTTGTTATGGGAGTGATGTGGTTATTTGCTTCATTCTCTCATTTTCATTGCACATGTTATTAATCAAAGAGTAGAACCTTCAGTCCCCAAGCATCAACTCCCTCTTGTAAAGTCATGACAAAAATGAGAAAAAAGGGCATCCATCACAAAAAATAGAAGTGACATTAGGCCCCCCGTACTGGCTGCATTTCAGTGATTCATGAAGTAAGTATGTAGCTAAATTAGGGCCATCTCTGCAGGGGTGCAAATAAGTGGACAGATCACTTAGAAATCTGTCTCTTTTCCCTCTGGGAGTAGTCATGTGGCTTCTTTTGCTCCCTGAGCACAATGGAGGGATGCATGTTGTTGATATGTTGGACCTGTCCTTTGCTAGGCCTTTTAGCTAGAGTAAGAGCCAAAATACCACAGTGCTTTGCGGTTATGCTAAGGAATGGAAAAATACCAGCTTGAAGGTAGTATCAGGGGAAAGATATAGTGCTCTTTTGATTTAGTAAGCAATGTACAAAGCACAATAGACAGTGAGATATATAAATATTATGTACTAACAGTAAAAATAATAAATAAGCAACAAATGTCTGACTGTGCAGTTGGAAATTTATGAAATGTACTAAAAATAATGATATGTCTGTATAAGAAAAACAGGAATGAATAAAAACTGAAACTGTAAATAACCTGGAATATAATTGTACCAGGCTATAGGCAGACAATCAGAACCAGACAGGACCGACATCACTGTCATTACTACAAGGACTAGTTCCACAAGTTATGGTAACTATACCTTTAGCATGTGCTGTTACTTAACTGATTGTCTAATATATCCATTCAAATGCACTTATTTGAGGTCTCTCTGATTATGAATGACTCAACCTGTGGATATCCATTTCCAACAGTTGATTGGTTATGTAGCCCTTACAAATAATGACAATTGATTTGCCACACTTATGTTTATTATGAATAACCAATCACAGGTTCTTTCCCAAAATGGACTACACATGAGTTTCCCTTAGAAATTCATTTTCTCTCTGGGATTTAAGTGACTGACAATAAAGTAGTATAGACTCAACTATAGCCTTACAACAAAAGCATATAATAGTACTACATTTAATTATTAAACAGCATAAACCTATTCAAATAAGCCTCATACTAATACAACAAATCCTTAACATAACAAGTTTGATAACCCAATTACTTATGTTCATTTACTTGTCCCCATGCATGTTTCATAGTAATAAGCAAAATATCAATGTTAGTCATATACTGCTTATAGCATCATTGCACTTACTGCAAACAGCAAATGCAGAAGAAGCAGTGCAAAGGTGGTAGGTTAAGTGTACTAGCACTGTCTGAAGATCTTAGTACTCAGTGGGAATGTAAATGGGTGAAGTAAGAGAGTGGCCAGTTCCCAGCACTCCTATATACCAGCTTGTGGTTGGAGTGCTGCACTGAGGGAAGCATGATCTGTGCCTTCAGAGATATAGATATGTTACCCTCAGAGCATATATAAGCATTATAGCTTCTCCTATTCTGAATCCACAATTTGTAAAGTGCTTTGGAAACTTTTGGTATGACAGAGGCTATAGAAGACAATTAATTAAACACCTACTGTAATCTGAGGGTGACTGAAGTAGAAAAGTTCACATCTATAATTAGCAATTATTATTACCCTGGTAGACAGCTGGGTTGACCAGTATCTCTGAGAGACTTCCATTAGTTTCTAACACACTTAAACAATATATAAAACACATTTAAAACAGCAAAGCTGAATGAGAACTGCTGCCTCTACAGCCTTCTGGCCCTCTGTCATTCAGGGTCGTGCAGAGGCTTTTGGGGCCCCCGGACAATTTGAAACTGAGGCCCCCCACTCTTCAAAAAAATTACCAAGGGTGGAAAACCACTAAGAGGAGGTGGGGGGAGGGAGAGATGGAGAGTGAACCCACTTTGCATTCACCTCTCAGCTGTGGCTTCTCTCCTATAGGACTGGGCCCAGCTCCCCACTCTGGGTGTTGCGACCTGCGTGGCACTGTGATCCTGTGCACCAGGTTGCAATGCCACTCAGTTTGGGTGTCCTCTCAAACTTCTCCTTTTGCTCCTTCCCCTTTGGTGGTTCTAGAACTGTCCCCTCCTTACTGGGCTCACAGGGAACAATTCATTACACTAATGTGGGTGGAGTAATGTGTTTTGCAGGTCTGTTAAACTCAGAGTGAAATTCACCCCAGTGCAGAGGACCACACAAATTTTATGAACCACTTAAGCCTTTGACTTAGCACGTAAGGAGGCCATAGCCCTTTCATGCTGACAAAACATGGTCCCTTCAAGCTACTGGGAAGCTTAGGGAAAGATCACACCCTGCCAAACGTAGGAACGAGAGTGTTTTGGAGTAGATAGCTTAACTGCATATCAGATAATAGATCACCTGCAGCATAAACATATCAAGAATCTGTACTCTGTGTTATTTTCCTTTTCCCCACCTCTGTTAGGAAACATTTTTCTTCCTCCTAGTTTCTTCCTTTCCTTCATTGCTTCCCTTGCTTTTCTGGTGTTAACTGACAAGTGGTACTAGCCCTTTAAACATAGTGGGCCTGATTCTTGTTTACACTAAGGCCTCTTTAAACCACTTTGGCTATGTAAAGACATCTTAAAGTGTACAGAAATGTAATTTATCTGCAGGTACCTTAGCTAATAGGTTTTTTTTCAATTCCAGCCCATATCAAATATTAACTCTCTTCAGTCCTCAAGGATTTTTAGCCTGGGCTGAATAAAGCTGCAGAGAAGGCTGCTATTGCTTATCCAATTTATCTTCTTATCTTTCTCTTGAATTTTGATCGGGCCCTGTGCATTCTGCACTTCAAACATCTCTGATCTTCTGATAATCAGTTAAAAATTATTGAGATTATTCATTTCCTTTTTCTTGATTATCTGATTTCTAAGTGAACCTTTTTCCTATTGCTCTGTAACACTGGATGCACAGTCATTCACAGCATACTTACTCTCTAATGTGGCATGTACTCTGTCAGAAACAGAAGTGTGCCAATTAAGCAATCATCTTGATTATCAGAGCCTCATAGCAAATGAAGAATATGTTGTGCAGGCAGATTTTTAATTCCTTTAACTGTTTTTTTTAAACACTAACCCTAGAACAAATTATTAAGAGCAAGATTGTGGCCTTGTCCTATACAGTTGCATAAAAGAGTAAGGGGAAATAACACTCTCACCTGCCACTGAGAGGCCATACAGGATCTGCCGAGGTCTTGGGTCCAGATGTATGGGAGAGAGTAGGAACGGCATGCTTAATATGCCTTTTATCCTCCTCAAGCAAGTGGGCAGAAAGGTCATGGAGAAAGGTGGGGAGTAGATGGTGCTATGGGTCCACCCCCTTATGTGTAATGATGGCTGGATGAAGGGAGGAGTATGCTGAATCAGGTAAGGAGTGAAGTGGCCCACCCTTATCTCTCTAGAAAACAGGAGTTTCAAAGGAATTGTGCCTGGAACGATGTCTCTGAGTTAGAATTCCTTCCTGAGCTCCTCCTGGGACAATGCAGCTACACGCTATCCCATACACTTGGCTGAGCCTAAAGGCTCAATCTAACCTTAAGCCTTATACATATACCATCAGATCAATTCACTTAGAACCCACAAGAGAGAGTAGGGAAACAGCCATTGAACAGAAGGCTGCACATTGCATAGTTTATGCCACAGCACACCAATCCATACCTTATAACTATTGTGATTACACTACAGGCAACACTAGGTTCACTATTTCTCTATTTTTCAGTGTGTCTGAAATGCATTGAACACACCAAAAGATGCCATGACAATGGTCCCAATTCAATAGTTATGCCATTTATCAGTTCAAATGTCACCTGATATCTATTTCTCTGTTTGTGGTACACTTTTTCTTTACTTGCTTTTCTAGACTACAGTGTATTGGTTCCACGATGAACTAGCAATAGTTTCCTTTGTGATCTGCCTCCAAGTGCAGTAGGTTGCAGTAGGCCAGGCTGCAGATGATAAAAGCATGAATTGCCATGGCTAGGTCTGAATCTGAAATCAAAGAGCTGTCTCCTGGCTAGCTGAAGATGTCAGAAATGCTCTCGTCCAACCGTTCTTATATGGATGTTGAACAGTAGCATTAAATGGAGCAAGACTCATAGACTGCACACGACTTTGACCATTGGTGGGGTGATGGCCTCGCTGGAGGGCACAGTTCTTCATATTCTGTAAGAAGGCTCAGTTTTGTCTATTCCATACTGTATTGCTCTTTGGCGTTGCACACATTCAATTTTACTCATGTTTCTAAAAGGCAGTTGGATTGCTCTGCCTGCACTCTGTTGCAGAGGGCAATGTGAATAGAAGCCAAACCTGGAGGCAATATATATTTCAAGTGGCCCAAAGTGTCCGATTGACTTTAGGCATAATTAGTTATTCTCTCAGCACTTGCTTGGGTAATCATAGCTCTTCTGCCAACTACTTGACACAATGCTTTTAACTTCTGCAAAACTGACTAGCACTGGGATAGTCACAAAAAAGTAGCATAAATTATGCACCTGAAATTGTATCCACAGTACAATTTATGTGGCTAAAGTGATCATCCTGCATTATCCACTAAACTTACACCTAAACAAGCATCCTAGTGGGTTTGTACTGAAAATATCTCCCTTTGAATCATGCGGGGACAAGAATCCAATGTATGAGTTACCATGCAGAAATCAGCATTGTACACAGAAATAAGGCTCTGAGATCCAGAAGCAAGAGACAAGTATCAAATTTCAGTATTCCCTAGCAGTTTTTTGTTGCAAAACATAATTTTATTACATTAATACTGCACTTCATAAATGAATATAAAAACTATATATTATCTATAGCAGAAATTCTGGCTTCAGATTTCTTATCTTTGTAATGGACTGAGCAAGGATTTAAACACTAGATCCAAAGCTAAACTTTCCCAGACATCAGAGTACTTGGATTCATTGTCCAGATTTGGTCCATTTTAACCACAGATTAGAACAATGAACTTGGATACAAACATAATGGAGCCAGATCTGTGTTTTAGGTTCAGGTCCTTCTGTAAATAATAATAATAAGTATTAATAATAAATATTAATTTATTTTATTTGTATTCATGTAGCAGCTAGGAACCCTATAACTGGACCAGGAAGCCATTGTGCTAGGCGCTGTACAAGTACAGGATGCTTTCTCTCCTTAGTTAAGTGCAGTCACTTTGGGGATTAAAAGTGTTTACCAGTGCATAGCTGCAAGAGTTCTGTACATGAAGTAAAGAAAAATACTGTCTCCAACTGAAACTGCAGAAGGAATTTAGGGTGGCAGAATATTACTAACCCTGCTGGGTGATAAACACCATTGCTTTTATGAAAAGTGCCATGGTATCTTTAATGGCCACGAATCATCAGCATTTCTGTATTATATCTTATACAGAAGTCCATATTGCCAGCTGCACAGCACACCCTAATGCTGTGCTGGGGCACTGGTTCAATACTGACTCACCAGGAAGAGTAGTATCTACTTAACTACCAACAGCACCACACAGCTGTGACTAATTAGAGTGATGAGAGAGGTTTTTCTGAGGACAAGATAAAAACAATAATAAAAACAAGCAAATAAAAAAGAGCAAATGTATGTGGTACATGCTTTTATTTCCAAAGAACTTACTGGACTTCAGTTGCAATAGTCCAGCTGTTTCTTGCAGACAAGAGATAAAAAACAGAGAGACCTCTGCAACTTCATATTTAAATGCATTGTGGCAAGAGATTTAATTTCCAGTACATTTTCCTTAATTTCTTGCTGCTCTCATGTTTTCTCTGTTGACTATAATTATGTTGCTCATCTTGGCTTGTAAGCTTGAGTAATTTTTTAAAAAGAAAAAAAATGCCCATCATTCATCCAAGAGCTTGATTCTGCACTTCTTTTTTGGCCAAACATCTTTGGAAACAGTAACATCCCAGGGAGTTTTACATGAGTAAGAAATGCAGGATTGCACTCCAAATGTATTTTTTTCCAAGCTCATGTGTCACCGTTCATTTGTGCTTGGCTATTGCGTTTAGTTGTTTTGGCTCAATTGACTTTAAATGGATTTAGGCCTATGCTTAAGTATTTTCCTGAAGAGGATATTTTCCTGAATCAGGGCCTTTATGAAGTCCAGTTCATTGGCCTTATTACACAACACCATGTTTGTTGCAGAGAATCATATAAAAATAACATAGTTTAGATTCTGGGAGCACTTTTACCTATTTGTGAAAGAGGTCCAATAATACCATATTTGAGGGAGTGTTGTGTTAGCTGTTTTGTTGTTGTTTGTTTTTTATGGAGCTCATAGAGAGAGAATCAAAGGCTTATTAAATTGATCATGCCCTCCACTTTTTTATTAAGTAAGCGCAAGCAGAGAATACACTCAGACACAGCTCATTATTAGTCTATAGGCTGAAACATTCACATGAAATATTAATCAGGTAATTTCACTAACAATTTGTGGACTGAAAAAGGGTGAGTTTTTGAATGAATTGATTGTTGTTGACTGTGAATTACCATAGTTCACTCAGCTCTAACATAAGGGTGTGACACTGAAGTCTATTATTAAAACAAGAGCAGACCAGTTAGTGGTCTAGCCCTTTTTATTTCAATTAAATTAAATGCTGTAGTTAAACTACTAGCTCCCAGGATTCAAGTTTACAGTATCACCTTCCTGGACAACTATATTTTAGTTGCTTTGGATATCTGTTTGCTTCCGTCAGGATCCCCATATTATATTGAATCTATATGGGCAGAATTAAAATCTCTTATTGAGATGCTGACTGGAAATTATCCTGCAACATTTTGTTTTAGGTGAACTTAATGCCCGATTGGGTGTGGAAGATAAGGAATTGCTAAATTTATCAAATAGTGCATTTAACGTTGTTTGCCCTTCCCCCATGAAATTCTAAAGATGAAGTAATAAATTCAGCAGGCTAAATATTTTTGGTGATTTTGGACGGATTCAGGCTGGAAGTCCTAAATGGTAGGGGCAGTGATGACGTGGAGGGTCACTTCATCTAGACCTCTCTTAGAAGTAGGAGAATGATTGACTGTATTGTAGTTCCTTTTTTAAGTTGGCTTTGTTTTTCTAACTTTTCAGTGGCCCTTAATTCTGATAGTTACCATCAACCCTTCCAGGTTAAATTTTGCTCCCCAGGCTCCATTACATCAGTTGATCGCTGTTGGACCGTATTTCACTGTTAATTTCAAGGCCTTATATGCAAGCTGAATTAAGTGGAATTCATTGGTTAAATCTAAAATTAAAGAGAATCCATCCTTCAGTCATCTGCTAGGATTAAAATATGAGTTTTTACATCTTAGTGATGCGAGTCTGTACCTTAATGTATTTAATGATATTGTACATAAATTACAGGTTGATCTAACTCCCTAAAAGGATTATTCTTTCCCTTTGAAAGATAAAAGAATTTTGTATGATGGAGATTTTTTTTTTTTAATGATGAGCTACAGATTATGGCAAGGGAGGTCAGGAAAGATAGCTCACTGGATTCTATCCAAAAGCTAGTTAATTTTAGAAAGCTTTACAAAGATTGCTGAAAGGAAAAAGTTGGAACAACGCATGGCATTGTGGAAGGAATTCAAATTTGCTGCCAAAATGAAAAATTCTGTACAGTAACTCCTCACTTAAAGTTGTCCCGGTTAACGTTGTTTCGTTGTTACGTTGCTGATCAATTAGGGAACATGCTCGTTTAAAGTTGTGCAATGCTCCCTTATAACGTCGTTTGGCATCTGCCTGCTTTGTCCACTGCTTGCAGGAAGAGCAGCCCATTGCAGCTAGCTGGTGGGCACTTAGAACCTGGGTGGACCGGTAGCCCCACATCAGCTCCCTGCTCCCATAAGTTCCCTGTGCAGCAGCTGCTCAGCAGGCTACCAATTGCCGGCAGTTCAGCTGTCCCTCCCCTCACTGCCATGTGCTGCTCCTGCCTTCTGCTTTGGAGCTGCTCCCGGGAGCCTCCTGCTTGCTGTGCAAGGGGTGGGGGGAAGAAGGGGACTAATGTCAGGGTGTCCCCCTTCCCCCTACTCCTACCCCCCGCTTACCCCTTCTCCATATACAGCAGGGTGGGGACAGGACAGGGCTCAGGACGGAGAGAGCTTGCTGGCCACAGCTGCTTTCTCAACTTCCTGATCTTTTTAAAGACAATGTAATTAGAGTGGTGCCAGTGTAATTAAAGGGGCAATGCACATCTCTCTCTCTCTCTTTCTCTCCCACACACAGGGTATGTCTGTCTCTGTCTGCCATGCTGTCTCCCCTCCCTCCATTTGTGCTGCCTTGTAGAATGTGAGGCTACATTAACAACATGTTAACTCTTGAGGGCTCAGCTGAGTGCTAGTTCATCATTTAGCAGTAAGGCATTCCCTGGAAAATATCCCACCCTCTGACTTCACCACCTCAACCAAGCTTCACAATCATCATCATTGTGTAAAAATATTAAATTGTTTCTTTAAAACTTATAGTGTGTGTGTATATGTATATATGTGTATATATGTGTATATATATATATAGTTTTTTGTCTGGTGAAAATAATTTCCCTGGAACCTAACCACCCCCCCCTTTACATTAATTCTTATGGGGAACTTGGATTCACTTTACATCATTTTGCTTAAAGTCGCATTTTTCAGGAACATAACTACAACTCTAAGCGAGGAGTTACTGTACATCTTTGGGAATTGGTAGCTTTGGGTTCCAAGAAGATCAGGAGTAATACTGTTTATTGGACATTGCTTTAAAAAATTATGTTGCCTATCTTATGGGAAGATTAGAGGATTGGACAGGAAAATTTAATTTATTTACAGAGGAACAAGCTGGTTTCTGAAATGGCTGTTCCACTGCAGGTAATTGTTTTAGTCTTTCTTATCTGATCAACAAATATGTGCCCCCTAAGGGGAGAACAACTGTATGCAGCTTTTGTTGACTTAAAATCATCCTTTGATTCTATTGATAGGGGCTGTCTGTGGGGCAAAATGGAGACTGCTGAAATAGAGCCTTAGTTCCTTTTTCTTTTAAGAGTTCTTCACAAACAAACAGTAGCTAAGATTTGGATAGGCCTGGATGGGGAATTAACTGATTCTAGCCAATTACAAAAGGGAGTCAACAGGGCTGTCTTTTCGCCCCTTTTCTTTTTAACTTTTAGCATTAAAGGGGGACCAGTATTTTCTCCCTAAAACTATAAATCACCCTTTGTCTTTCTAATTAATTGCAGGTAACTTGGTTCTACTATCACAAAATCCCTTGGACTGAAACATTTATTAAATGTGTTTTGTTGATGCTGTCAATGAAAGGGCATCTTGATAAATTATTAAAGAATGAGAATATTTGTCATTAGTCAGTGGTTGAATAAATGAAGGATAAATGAGCAATATATTGAGCAAGTTAGCTCTTCCCCACAACCTGAGTATCTGGCTCGCACAAAATGGTATGTGGGATAAGCATATTCAGGTAACAAAAGAGAAGGCCTCAAATTCAGTGAAAGCTGGGCTACATTCATGGTGGGAGAGGGGCCCTTAATTGCATCAGCCCTTTTAGGGTTTGAGGCCAAGGTCTGAGGGCACACTTTATATAGTGCAGATATATGGTGATGGAATGATCCCATAGGACTGGATGTGATTCAAAACAAATTTCTTAGGAAGATCCTCTGTCTCCCAAATAATACCCCAGCAGCTGCTGGTCTTAGAGCCGAGACAAAAAGGACTTCTTTAAAAATTGCAAGTCAAATGCTACGCAGGAGAATAGAAAAGAGAGTAATACTGGCAAGTAAAGTATAAAAGTGTAATTAGACAGGCCAGAAAAGAATTTGAAGAGCAGCTAGCTAATGACACAAAAACTAACAGTATTTTTTTTTTATGTACATCAGAAGCAAGAACCCTGCCAAACAATCTATGGGGCCACCAGATGAGTGAGGTGCTAAAGAAGCACTCAAGGAAGACAAGGCCATTGCAGAGAAACTAAATGAATTATTTGCATCAGTCTTCACTGCAGGGAGATTCCCACACTTGTGCCATATGTTTTTTCGATGACAAATCTGAGGAACTGTCACAGATTGAGGTGTCAGTAGGGGGAGGTTTTGGAACATAACTCATAAATTAAACAGTAATAAGATTTCAGGACCAGATGGAATTTGCCCAAGAGTTCTGAAGGAACTCAAATATGAAATTTAAGTTTAAAACTGAAATCCATGATCATGTTGACAATGGAAGATATTAATGAACAACTGGATATGGCAGTTGTTTTTATTTCAAATATGTTACCTTGGTTCCCCCTTGTTAAAAAGACTGATGAGTATACCAGATATAGTTTGTGTAAATACATGCTAAGAAGGGCTTTTACAGCTTTTCATTTTCAATCCATGCAGACAAATTACTTAAAAGACCAATATAGTGTTAGCAAGAAATATCTGACCATGTCCATGCAGGTGGAAGACCTACCCCCATTACTTTTTACATTTGATCTCTATTGCCTTTGAGGTCAAAATGGTTTTCTGTGTTTTGGTCCCAGATGCCTTTTTTAATGACCTCTCAGAAAACAGAATATTTGTTAGGAACCAACAATGTATTTGTAATGCAAGTGGTTGATTGATTTACATGGGCAGCCTCTAAAATAAGGAAAAGACAAGTGGCATGGTAATCATGTCACATAATGGCATATGTCCTTTTTAATCTTTATAAATATTTAAACTTTTTTTAATTTGACATTAAGTTTTATGTTTCATTGTAATACTTTTTGTTTTTTGCTCACTGGCCTAAGGCTAAGTCAACCTTGCTTTGCTATTACTAAAACATCAGTGATAGGTTCTACTTCTACTCTCATTGGGGCTGACAGACAGTAAGACCCTGTAGTTTTATAAGAAAGGATAGTACTCTAGTGCAGTGGTTCTCAAAGCCGGTCCGCCGCTTGTTCAGGGAAAGCCCCTGGCGGGCTGGGCCGGTTTGTTTACCTGCCGCATCCACAGGTTCAGCCAATCGCGGCTCCCACTGGCCACAGTTCACCGCTCCAGGCCAATGGGGGCTGCGGGAAGGGCAGCCAGCACATCCCTCGGCCCACGCCACTTCCCACAGCAACCATTGGCCTGGAGTCACGATTGGCCGAACCTGCGGACGCAGCAAGTAAACAAACAAGCCCGGCCCGCCAGGGGCTTTTCCTGAACAAGCGGCTGACCGACTTTGAGAACCACTGCTCTAGTGTTTCTTTACATCTTCAAATACTTTCTCAGCGGTTTATTAGAAACTCTGAGAAGTCTGATGCTTTCATACTGGATGGTCAATTGGTGGAGCTCACTTTGGAAAACATGTCTGAAATAGACATTTTCCGAGTGAAGTTGCAGGCTTTGGCAATATAATAAAGCCTTCCTTTGCCTTCACATTGGATATCAAGAAATATGAAAGCCAAGGGCTTGAGCCTGCAAAACACTTAAGCAAATGCTTAACTTTAAGCATGTAAGCAATTGCCTTGCCATCAGTGGGAACTTCTCATGTTTAAAATTAAGTTGTTTTGATCAACTGGGGCCAGTGCACTTAAGTATCAAAGCCTCAAAAAAAGGGAAGCAGAATCAACACAGAAGTGTTTCTGACTACGTCTACACTACCCGCCGTATCAGCGGGTAGCGATCGATTTTTCAGGGATCGATATATCGCGTCTCATCTAGACGCGATATATCGATCCCCGAACGCGCTTCTATCGATTCCGGAACTCCACGGCGGTGGCGGCGTCGACATGGAGAGCCCCGGACATCGATCCCGCGCCGTGAGGACGGGTAAGTTATCGATATAAGATACTTTGACTTCAGCTACGTTATTCACGTAGCTGAAGTTGCGTATCTTATATCGATTTTTCCCCTTAGTGTAGACCAGCCCTCTATCTCAACCACATAAAACTCAGCAGTACTTATTTAAACATTGAAAAAGAAAAGAATTGACAAAAGTGCTGAAGCACAGATTAAGTCTGCCTCTTGATTACATGAGCGTGTATTCCAAGCATGCACTTTCCTCTCATATACTTTACTAATTTAATAAGAACTAATGCTGTGCTTCTATATAAATAACAGAGCAAATTACATATGGTTTCTGAAATACAGAGGATGGTTTGTAATGGAAGAAACATATCCATTTGTAACATGGAAATATACATCTTTTAAAATTATTTATGGCCCTGGATTCTGCAGTTATGGGTCTCTACTGTTCTGTTCATAAAAAGTGTTGGATTTGAAGGGATTAAATGTTTTAAAACCCTGTCTACAACATGAAACAATTAATTAAGGATCAGGTTTTGTGTAAATGCCAGCATTTCCCTCTCTCTGCTATACAGATGCAGGGTGTCCACCCATGTGTATCTGATCTCAGGCTGGTATCCTTAAGCCTTATATCTGTGTGAAATCATCAGACAGTCAGGGTTCTCAAGACAGCTTCCAAAGGTGCACTGCTTGTTGGTGTGATCCTTATTTTAGCAACAACATTGTGCTACAAGCCTCTGTCTTATTTCAAAATTGCAAGCATCTGGGTTATTCTGTTTGAAAATATAAATCCAACCAAAAGAGTTTTGTGCCCTGTGAGTAATCCCAAACCTTTTACTCTTCTTTCCAAAGCTGGGGGGAGGGAGGTTAAAATAAAACCCACATAAGTGTTCAAAAGTGAGCACTTGCGTACATAGGTGAAAAAAATAAAAGTGCTTTTTGGAGCCCAAACTTTTTCATTTGATCTTTCAGTTTCATATTTTTCTCCTTCTATTTGGCAATTATGAAATAATGAATGTGCATAGCAGCAGTGGAATCTATTTTTCAGCAATGTTTTTACACATGTACATCATTGATATTTCCTATTCCACTTAAAAAGTAAAGGTTATCTGGAGACATTTCTCTCTTTTTAAGAAGAAAGCAGTTAATAAAACTCATTTATGCAGAACCAGGCTTTGCTGCTGTTGGTTTTTACTATCTTCACTTTTCTCCTCCTGCCATTACTTTTTTTTTTTTTACTTAACAAAAAATGTTCCACAATTGTTTACATGTTTGAAACTTTTGTCACATATGTTATTCCTAACCCTGTTGGGCTGAAACCAAAAACTGAACATAAGATTTCTCATACCAATAGGCTCCATTCTCCAGGAATAAATGTATAGAGCTTTATACTTAATTTCTTTTATTTCTTAACAAGCAAGAGCCAGATGAATTGTGAAAGCTCATGGGAGCTTCTTGCAGCATTAAAGATGGAGAAACAGCCTAAAAATATATTTTGTAAGTATTAATTAATTTCTGTTGTTTATAAGCCAACTGTTCCAAACACACCCACCAGAGATCTCACAGTGATAAAAATCAATGTTGTTCAGGAAAAGGTTCCTTTTGTTTTCATTTTACTTTGGGTGTGAATGAGACCCTGAGGCAGGCAGGCAGGCAGACACTAAAGCATTTGCAATTCATCTGCCACAGCTGTAGCTACTGACCCTTGAAGGATAAAAGGCAAACAGGGAATTTCAAGGTCTTAACGCAAATTATTGGAACTAGGCAATCATGGGAAAACACACCTAGTGAACAGTCTCTCTCTCTCTTTAAAACATAATATTCTCCAAGATTGCATCAGTTTATATAATTAAAGCAATAGATAAATTATACCATGAAAATAAAGGTGGGCAGGTAAAAATAATGATGTACATTTTAGAAGTTGAACTCAGCCTAGAAGGACTAAATACATCAAAAATTGGGTCGCGGTCGCTAGTAGTAGAGAATAATGGATCTACTGGTCTACTGTTTCTTGAGACTGTTTCTTGGAGTGTACTGGCCTCATAGTTGAAACCAATATTTCAATAAGATCCTAATGAGTCTACTAAAATTTCCACTAGGAAGGATAGGAAAGCACTTGATAAATTGTTTTTCCAGAGAAATAATTGATTGCAAGGAGTCTGCACTATATCTGGCCCTAATTCAGACTTAATTAGGTTACATTTTTCACAGAATCATTGTCAGTTGTGATGAGGATAGACCCATTGTCTCTCTCTCTCTGATATACAGACATCAGAACTCGAAGTCTAGGTTCCATAACCAAAGGATGGCTTCTGTATCAAGTAAAGCTAGATATTGTAGACCGTTCTCCTGATGTCAGTTTAGGCACTATCGTCCACATGAGTTATTGTCTCTGATACTGCCCTGCAGTCAGAGTGTGACTTCTATTCTTTCTGGATCCCCTAGCGGGAAAAAAATGATTGATTTTATGAACATACATTTATTCGGAAGGGGGAAAAATAATCTCTGTCCTTTCAGAAAGTCAAAATTGTAAAATGAAGCTGGTTGAAATATCTGGATTAAGCATCACAAAAAATGTCTATAGCAGAACTAAACTTTGAATTGTCATAGTTTTGTAGAGTTTAAGGCCAGAAGGGACCCTTAGACCATCTAGTCTCACCTTCTTTATATAACAGGCCAATTAATTTTCATCCATATATTCCTATATCAAACCAAAGATTTATTTAAACTAATGCATTTTAATTCCTAGAAGACTACATAATGCACCACAGGTAGAAAAGAGAGAGATCAAGGTGCTACCAATGTCCGAGACCCCTCAAATGGCTGGGAATTGGTTAGGCGTGATATGCCCAGATGATCCCAGCAAGTGATCCACTCCCTATGCTGCAGAGGAAGGTGAAAACCCCCAAGGTCCCAGCCAATATCACCCCAAATGTGGTGAGACGTATGACACTGAGCATGTGAGCAAGACACACTAGCCAGGCACTGAATTTTGCAACAATGTTAAACTGTGCCTCATATCACTGACTTTTTCCAGCTTGATATGTCATCACTAACTGTAACTTTCATTTCCATTACGTTTATTATTATAATTTCTTTATTAGAGCTGGTTGTAAAATTACATTTTCCATTAAATATTTCTTTTTATTTTTCATTTTAAAAACTTTTGATACATTTTGAAACAGCACTATTAATTGTATAGTTTTATGCAAAAGGAAGAAAAAGCCAAAATTTACTAATTTTACTTTTTACTCAGGATTTAGGACCAAACTATGTGTATGAATGTACAAGTAGCTGCTACCAATTGTCAATTCTGGTTGAATCAGAGAGCATCATTTGTCCCTGATTTGCTATTGTTGCTCTGATGTCATAGAATTCATGCTACAAATAAAATTTGACTATACTGTAGTCTTGACTTTCAAGCTGACTACCCTATATACACTCTCCTTCTTGATAAGTGGATAAAACACCTTGATGTTTATCTTTAAAAATGTCAATTATGGTAAACTCTCAGTAACAGGTTTCTGAGTGGTAGCCCTGTTAGTCCATGAAAGCTTATGCCCAAATAAATTTCTTATTCTCTAAGGTGCCACAAGTACTCCTCGTTCCTTTTTTCTCAGTAACAGGAATTTCTGATTGGTTCCTAAATCCTCTTAAAATACTTCCCTAATGGGACAACTGGATGGCACAAGGGAACTGGAGAAAACTTTCACTTCAAGATCACCTGTCTAAATCCAGACCCAATGAGTAGTAATTAAACATTGTTCCCTTTTTCATGTCTGCTTGGTAGCCTATGTGCCAAAATTCATAATTTTGCTTTAATTGTACCAATTACTCAAGTAAAATAACAATAACTCAACCAGATATTTATAAAAATTTCTGGGAAGGACACCTTCCATTCCTCCTGAATAACTAATTATAGCATGATCCATTGAGCAATAGGCCTCCTTTATAGATGGCTTAAATATAATATAATCATAATATATTATCTACCTATATAGCAAAATAATTCCAAACAATGTCTTTCATATATTTCTCAGGTTTACTCATTTCATCCTACTTTTGTTTAGAAAACCTAAAGCCTAAACTAAGTTGACTGTGTCCCTTTAAGAAAAACATAATCAGGTTTTACAGTATTTACAGACACCAGAACGTCAACTGCTCTTATATTTTTGACTTGTAATCTGTTCTCAATTTGATTTAAGTTTGCCCTTGAGTCCTGTGTGTTCCTGAATAAATTGAGTAAATGGTGATTCATGACCTTTTGGGATGGCCTTGAGAGTAGCAATTTTACCATCCATACCAGAAATGTTAACAACCAGATCTGTGTAAAGTTATTATTTTTCACAGTAATAACTCCTCATGGGGAATTGAGTACTTTATTAACAGCTACCTTGCTGTAAATTATCAGGTGAGATAATCTTTTAAATTCAGGATCCTTTTACAGTTTCTCCAGAGGAATGGAATTCTAGTAACATTCTTTTGGGGAAATGGTCTGAATTGGAAAAAAAATGGACTACTTAATACACATTTTTGTATGCTGAGCTATTGTAGCCATGTCAGTCCCAGGATATTAGACAGAGCAGATAAGTGAGGCAATATCTTTTATTGGACCAACTTCTGTTGTTGAGAGAGACAATTTAGCTTTTAAGCTTATACAGAGCCCTTCTTCAGTTCTGGGAAACATACTCAGTGTCACAGCTAAATACAAGTTGAACAAATTGTTTAGCATAAGGAATTAACACCTATTTCAAGGGACCATTGTAGGTAAAGTGGCCTGTTAACACCTCTCCAGTTATAGGGGGAAAAGGAAGGGGGGTGAATGCAGCCAGAGGTTGTTAGTGGATTAGAGTGTTGCAATAAATTTAAAATCCAGTGTCTCTATTCAGTCCATGAGTTTTATTTCTGTATCCAGCTATATTCATAGTTACATGGACTATTTTCATAGATTCGGTAACCACCCCAAACACACCAGAAATCCGTTATTTACATCCAGGCATTCAGATACCACAGAATATGCTCCAAGGAGAAAGTCCAGGATATACACCTTAACACATTAAAAACCACCTTCACAAGCAAGGACACTCCACCAGAGAAGTAGATCACATCATGGAACAGGTTTCAGAGGAGTAGCCGTGTTAGTCTGTATCGGCAAAAACAACAAGGAGTCCTTGTGGCACCTTAGCGAGTAGCAACTGAGGGCTTGGCTACACTTACAAATTTGCAGCGCTGCAGCAGGGTGTGAAAACACACCCTCTGCAGCGCTGCAAATTGCGGCGCTACAAAGCGCCAGTGTAGTCAAAGCCCCAGCGCTGGGAGCCGCGCTCCCAGCGCTGTCCGTTATTCCCCACAGGGATGTGGAGTACGGACAGCGCTGGGAGAGTTTTCTCCCAGCGCTGGCGCTTTGACTACACTTAGCGCTTCAAAGCGCTGCCGCGGCAGCGCTGCCATGGCAGCGCTTTGAAATGCAAGTGTAGCCAAAGCCTAACAAATTTATTTGGGCATAAGCTTTCATGGGCTTCAGATGAAGTGGGTTATAGCCCACGAAAGCTTATAATGGAACAGGCCACCCAAATACCCTGAGAGAATCTGCTTCAGTACAGAAATAAAACTTCTTCCAACTGCACTCCCCTAGTTGTTGTTACCTGCCATTGCACTATAACTATAACCAGGGGCGGCTCTAGGCACCAGCAAACCAAGCTGTTGCCTAGGGCGGCCAAATCTAGAGGGCGGCAGGCTGGGCCGGTGGACCTGCCGCAGTCATGCCTGCGGGAGGTCCACCGGAGCCGCGGACGACCGGACCTGCCGCAGGCATGACTGCGGAGGGGGCGCTCGTCCCGCGGCTCCGGTGGACCTGCCGCAGGAGCTCAACCGGAGCCGCGGGAAGAGGGGACCCGCCGCGGGACCGAGGAAGGGCGGCGCAGCACACCGCGCTGCCTGGGGCAGCCTAATTTCTAGAGCCGCCCCTGACTATAACCCATACCAAATGGGGATCCTATCCTGAAAAAAATCTTTTTGCCACTTTCTCTTCTGCCTTCAAACAACCCCTCAGCGTCTGCATCAGAAGCAAGCTCCCCACAGTCCAGGACACACCAACTCGAAGGACACCAGACTCTGCCAGAACAACAGATGCAAAACCTGCAGACATATCTCTACTGATCAATATCTCCACAACACACCTTTCAAGATCCATGGGTCCTATACATGCCTGTCACAACATGTGGTGCATACCTCATCTAGTGCACTAAATGCCCCAACAACAACTATGTGGGTGAAACCAGACAATCACCATGCTCTTGAATGAACTCACATGGGAAAATGATAAAAGACAAAAACACCCTATCACCTCTGGGTGAACGCATTTCACAAAGCAATCACTGTACATCTGACCTATCAGTCTTTATCCTCAAATAAAACCTGCACAACACTTTTGAAAGAGAAGCCTGAGAGTTTAAATTCATTACTTTGCTAGACACTAAATATCATGGCCTGAATAGAGACTTTGGATTAGTGGTTCGTTACAACAACCTATAATCCAGTAATAACCCCACCAGCAGCTACCTCCCCACTCCCCCAACTTCCTTTCCCCCATGACTGGAGGAGTGTTAACAGGCCACTTCACCTCAAACAGTCCCTTGAAATATGTGTTAACTACTTGTGCTAAACAATCTGTTCCACCTTGTATTTAGCTGTGACACTCTGAGTATGTTTCCTAGGGTATGGCTACACTGGCGATTTGCAGCGCTGGAAAGCCTCCACCAGCGCTGCAATTAGTAAGTGGCCACACCTGCAGGGCACTTCCAGCGCTGCAACTCCCTGGCTGCAGCGCTGGCCGTATACCTCACTCGGCATGGGGAATAAGGATTCCAGCGCTGGTGCTGCAGCGCTGGTCATCAAGTGTGGCCACACACCAGCGCTGTGATTGGCCTCCAGAGTATAAGGTGTATCCCAGAATGCTTTTATAAATTACTCTCTCTGTTTTGTTATGCAGCCTCTCTTTGTTTTGTTGTGAACGAGCTCCGTGCGGAGCTCCGTTGCCGTTGCAGTTGCCGCTTATCTAAAAAACAAACAGAACTCCTGTTTGCTGTGATCATCTGTACCTGGCTGTAAACAATCACATGAGATTGCAGGCAGGGAGGGAATGAAACAGCGGGGAGTCGTGTTGGCTGCAGGCTGTTTGCAATTAAGAGTTAAGACTAAGGGGTTGGAAACATGTTCTGATTTTTCAAGTCAGGAAGCTAAACACACAGTGTTGGCTCCAAAAATCCACTCTCTGTCTCCCCCCGCTCCCTGTCACACTAGACCCCACTCCACCCCCCTCTTTTGAAAAGCACGTTGTGGCCACTTGAATGCTGGGATAGCTGCCCATAATGCATCACTCCCAGCAGCGCTGCTAATGCTGCAAATGTGGCCACACACCAGCGCTGCTCCTACACAGCTGGATGACCAGCGCTGCAAACCGTAAGTGTAGCCATACCCCTAGATCTGAAGAAGAGCTCTGTGTAAGCTCAAAAGCTTGTCTCTTTCACCAACAGAAGTTGGTCCAATAAAAGATATTACCTCACACCCACCTTGTCTCTCTAGTAACCCATTTTGGCATTTTAAGCCCCCTTCTACATTTAGAGCCTGATGCTGCAAACATTATATATTGAACATAGATCCCACCAGGAAAGCACTTACAGCTAAAGATTTAATGTTAAGCATTTCATGAATCAGGGCCATAATGCTTATACTACTTTGAATAGTCTCTTTGACTTCAATAGGACTTCTTACATCAGTAAGCACTGAATAATGAATGCCTCTCAGGTTCAAGCAACTAAGCACATTCTCAGATTAATATTTGATGAAATGAGACTCTACAAAAATTACAAGAAACCCTTAGAAATTACAGAAGATGGCAGAAATTAAACAAGGCATGAGTCTGATATACAACACTTCTCTCATGAGCTCTGCTGTATATCTTCTGTTTTATTTTCTTAAGGACAAACACTATGGAAGAGAAATATATTTTTGAGGTACCCATATTATCTGATATTTCTTCCTTCTCTCCCACCCATCCCTGAACTCACTCTCAAATATCTTGAGGCAAAATTAGCATGTTTGTTTATTTATTTTTTGAAGGAGTTTAGTGCTTAGGATGCCAGCATGAGACTCAGGAAACCAGGGTCCAATTCCCTGTTCTTCTGCAGACTTGCTGTGTGACCATGGACAAGTCATTTAATCTCTCTGTGCCTCAATTCCCAACCTGTGAAATGGGGATAATCCAAGCTGAAATCCAGCATATGTTGATTAGTTGTGAGTGGTCATGTGGTATTATTTCTGTTCTCTGATTGGTTGATCATATTAATCTTAGGAGTTGGTCCTAACAAGAGAGAAACTACTCCTGTGAAGTAAAGCATTCCCTTGACTCTCATGGAAGCAGGTGTCAGGTGCTCACACTTTTTAAGGCTGGGCCCATAATTAGGAAAGATGAAGTAGCCAGTGAGGCTTTGAATCTCTCAAGAAGAAATTGGTATCGGAGGAGAAATAGCAGATGTGCTAGAGTGAGGAAATAAATATATTATATTGTGACCTTTCTGAGCCACACATGCATCAAGCTTACAGAATAGGCTTCTATGAGATATATTGTCTAAAGTGCAGATTTATAATGACTTTTCTCACATCTCATTCACAGAAAGTAATTAATTGCTTTGTCCACGTTGCAGTCAGATTCTAGTATAAGCTCATTTCATTGCTCTTGTGCCAGAGCTTCAGTGGGTTTGGGAAATACTGTCCTCCATCATATCAGGTTGTGTCCCATCCAATATAAAATGTACTATTTCCAAATACTCAACCATGTGAGCTAAAGATGTATTTTATGTCAGCATTTGTATGTATACAACCCTATCACCTGTAAATTCACAAAAAGCAAACCCAAGAACACATCCAACCCAAATTCACTTTTAAATTCAAGCAAATATATACATATATATATTTGCTTTAATTTAAATATATATATATATATATATATATATATATATATATATACATATATATCTATATGTATATATATATATATACATATACATATATATATATATTTGCTTTTGGTAGTTTTTGCCTAGTTCTAGGTATTATTACCAGTCAAGGTACTGTTTGTTTGTTCACTATATAGGGATTGTTACCCACATACAATATGAGTGAAATTTGGACTATGATTTTTAGCTTACAAAAGGAAACGCCTCTTTCAATAAAAACAATATAAATCTACACACTAGAACCTGTCTTTGGCAATGATTTTGTTCTGTTTCAATTTTTTTTTCTGACAAGTTTAAAAGCCTTGACTGCAGTTCTTGTTCCACAAAGCAATAGTCACAGTTTTTGAATTCTTAAGCATTCATAGAGGTATCATTGATAGCCTCTCTTTTATCTTTACACTGAGGCTCTGACATTACTTGTTGGTATTATTCCTTCAAAATACTTTTGATGTTAGCCTCAACAACAGTAACAAAAAAGCTATAGCTAAAAATGGCTGGGGGAGGGGTTTGTAAAGGGAAAAGAGGGAGATTACAGTCTACTCGGCAAACAGAAATGGCCTTGAGAAATATTGTGACTCCAGGTCTTCTGGAAGTAAATAAATCCATTTATCAAAGGATGCCAGAAAGAATAGCTCACATTAGAGGAGAATTCCCAAAGATAAAAATGAGTTTCTGTTTTTAGTTTTTAATTTTTGCAGATTTAGGAGGGGGAAGGATGATGCTTTGAATAGCTGGCTGCCGAAAAATGTAAAAATCTATGAATTCAGGGAAACATATATAGTGCCAAGGAAAGTTGTCACATAGAGATCCCAGTTTTATATCTCAACCTTGAGCTGCCATCAGTCTCTGACTACTAATTGGAAAATGGACTGCACCATCAAAGAATACCTTTTTAATGCATAGGTAGTACAGTGTGGGCTATATTATAGACTATAATTAGGGAATAATGTTGGGTATGTCAGGCTCCAAGGCAGCCTGCAAACTTGTCACACACACTGTTTTAATATCTAGAGGTGAAGACATTTTAGAATGATGCTTGAAACAGCTGCCCTGGTTTTTTGACTTCTTTTTCTTTGCACCATCCACTAAATTGTACCGCCTTAGTCTTGTTGATTTTAATTGCCATCTCACCTTAAAGTGCGTCTCTACTACTTTAATTGTAGCCAAGAGGAGTATCCTGAAAAGGAGAGAAATAACTACTTTTCCAACACATCAGAGTGGCTGTCTGAGATAGATAAAACAGAGAAATTCTCTAACAGATACATTACAAAAACAGTATAAAATCTGGTGGTTTGTAACAAATTGTATTTTAGGTACTGTAATCTGCTGACTGTCTGTCTGTCTGTCCTCTACTAGACAGAATCAGAACAGCTCAAGTGTGCATTATAGGTCCTACAGTGGTACTAGTTACGGGAGATTCTCCTTTGCCTCAAGTGGCAATTACTTTGGTTTTAAAGCAAAAGGAATCTGAGTTCAAACCCTGCCACTGCTGTACATCCAGAATGGTCTTGGGTATATAGTATAGTGGTGATGACAAAATCCTTGATGGCCTCAGATTTGACATAGTATTATTGGAAACCCTTTGTTTTCTCCATCTTGGGGTAATAGACAAGAGACCTTCAAAATATTTATTTTGCTAGTTCATTTCATTGATGTTGTTAGGCTAATATCTATTTACTTTTATGCTTTTTCTCTGTATACAAAGTTTTTGCTGTTTGTTTCTTCTCCCTCTTTCTCTTTTCCACTTGTCTCTTTTAGTTACGAAAATAAAGCAGGGAATTTTCCTGCGTGGCATTAATCATTAGCTTTCATTATAATATTGTTTCATTCTAAGATAGTGGGTGGAAACCTACTGGGCTTTTCAAACAGACTATATCAAAACATGAACGGTTTGCAAGTAAAATCACAGTAGACTAAACTTTTGGCAGGTTTCTGCTAGCACATCCACTAAATCTGCATACACACCCATCCGTGCACATATAAGCCAGTATTTCACAAAGTTCTAAATAGATACTGTAGGTACTATGCTTCACACACAACTCAAATCTAATCCCCTCTAATTCAAAAAAAAAATCCAGCCCGTTGCTTTAATTCCTCTCATTACTTCCTGTTTTCTACCATGAACAAAACAATACATTATGAAACACTAGCAGTGGAATCTAATCTCAATGGAGTTACTCATGGTTTATAATACTGTAAGTGGGTTCAGAATCAGGCTCAGTTTTCCCGACTGATTGAAAGCAAGAAGCACTAAAAAATCTCACAACCTTCTTCTATTGAAATTCCTAACTTTGAATGAGCTTGTCCATGCTGGAGCTCTGAACTGTTTGAAATTCCCCTGTCTCTATTCTCTAGCAGGCTTACTGTGAAGACTTTGGAAACTTGGTAGAACCACACATGAATGTATCTTTATAAAGGTCCATCTTTATGTCAGTGCAACTTCCAGTCCTATACACCTTAATCTTTAAAGGGACAGAATATCTCCAGATGCCTTGAAAATAGATGATAAAAAAAGGCTGCAATTCAATACTGTATTACACAAAATGTGCTGGCTTGATTATCCTCCTCACATATTTATTTGAGGGACTTATTCAAGGGAGGGAATGATTCCAAAGAGTGATATGAAAAACTCTATGATAAATTAAAATGTGATACCAAGAAAAGCATGGTGAGCCCTCCACTTACGTCAGTTTTATTGCTTCAACCTTCTTCACCTTTGTCCTCCATTGCTGACCAAAATGGGCCTCAAGCCTCATTTTTACGGCTATTCTAAAGTGCACTTGTCAGCTCCCATCGTAAATCCTGCCTGTCCATCCCCTAAGAAACCTGACATGAAAAGCTGTGAATCATCCGACCTGGTTCTACAATTATAAATAAGCATGCCATGCCAATAAGGTGCCACCTCAAGTAAATGATGACCGAGTCAATTAGTGAGTAGGACAAATGGCATTAAATTAAATTGGCATAAGACAAACAGTATGGGATTCTTTAGACTGGGAAAATGGTGCTTTAAAATGTGTTAGTGATTGTGATTAACACCAGGGGGACCTCCAACAACGTCCCTTTTAAACAAAACAAGAATAAAAAAATATAGGGCTAGATTTTGTTCTCTACAACACTGGAGTACAAGGGGGGAAAGTGGTTATAGGGTGCATTTTTGTCTTCACTGCATTCCTTGCACAAGTGGCATAGAAAGGATACCTCTTAGCATTCAAATGGCCACAAGGAGGTGCACTGCAGAGCCAAGAGAAGTGATCTGCCAGCTAAGGATCCTGCACTCCTAGTTATCCAGTGGAATAACTGGTGTACGCAGCCACTAAACACAGATATGCACTGCTCTCAACTGGGCTAGCAGTAAGTAGTCTGTTCCAGCAGCCCACCCAGAGCCAGCTTTACTTGCAAATATAGGCTAGATGTTTGAGCTGAAGACAGTCTCACTTGCATGTCTCATCCCCAGTGTTTCCATCTATAAACACTCAAAATTAATGAGTAATAAGTGAACAAAATGCAAGTGGATGGATAATAAGGGCAGCAACTAATGTTTGCATTGCCTTTGTTTTGTGATTTCAGTTGCAGTCTGCATACTCTTGCAGAGTGCTGCACTCTGAATTGCCTGTGAAACGCACTTTTTTTTTACTTTAGAAGATAAATTATTTCTGAAGTGTCAAGCTTTTCATTGTACCTTTTAAGTCCCTATACAGATCTGTCCCAGCAGACATCTCTTCCTTCATTTCTCCTTACATCACCTCTGCTCTGCCCAGGCTTCTTCTGTCCATCACATTCCCTCATCATCTTCTCCTATTCTTATCTCCCTGTAATTCTTCATGCTGCTTCCTGTGCTTGAAAAAGTTTCCTTCCCTCCCCCATATACCAAGAGTCATCCATTTCCACCTTGAAGTCTCATCTTAAAGCTCCCTTTTTCACCTCATCTAGCATTGCTGATAGACTATAAGTATGTCTGATACCATCCTCCTCCTTTGTTTGAACTGTATCCATCCAATTTAGTCTCCTCAGGTCAACTTTACTCAGCAATTCAGTGTTCCTTATGAAGTGCACAGGAGTCAAATATGTATACATGTAACAGCAGGATTGAGTGTATATAAGGATGTCTATATGTTCTCTGCCACACAAGTATGTTTCCAAATATTTTGGCAGTTTTCAATAAAGACTTATTGTTGAATGTATAATCTCTGAAGTGGATATGCATTATGAGAAATAGCCAGAGAGCCCAAAGCTAAATTCACATTCATTTATTTAAGAACCAAAACGATACTTTGTTCTCCAGAAATTTCTAGCTTCACAAGAGATACCTTTGTGCATAAATCCTGGAAAATTAATGTGTATTCTGTTTGTCTTAAAGCACGTTGGACAAGATTCTAAACTGCCTTTCACTTTGTGTTATCATTTCACTGTGCAAGATGGGTGTATATCATTCACAACTATTTTGTTCTGATGGTTTACACTCTCTTTGCACAGGATGGAAATGAAAGACAGTAGAGAATCAGGTCTGTAGGCCTGAAGGGTATACAGCATGTTATTGCCCAGTTTCACCAATCTATGACATTGTCATTCTGCCCATTTCATTTTATTATTAATGACTATTATTACTTTGTATTTCTAACATGCCCATACCATAGAATCTTTATTTCAAAACATAACTTTAGAATAGTATCATTTCCTTCTAGGAAAGAATTTCCCCCTCTGCATGAAAGCCATTTACTTATCACAATGTTTATGGGACCGCACTGGTGCCTTAGTTTTGTAGAAAACAACAAAAAGAGTCTTGAAATTCTCCCTGAAAGTTGCAGGACTTGGGTACAGCATGGTCCCTGCTTATAGTGAGTTCCAAAGCTGGGACCACAGCACTGGGAATACAATGTTCTTCTTTCATGTCAGTTAGAAGCTAAGCTACATCAGCTGCTGAATCCCCATTAAATACAGCTGACAAAATAAGGGGCCAAGGTCTCTTAGGTCACTGGGTTTTAGTCTATTTAAAACTTCACAATTAAGGACCATTATTTTGAAATGGATCTGGACTGGATACCAATTTAATCAGGGATCAATAGATTCACATGTTTTCCTATCCACTCCACAAAGCGAACTGAATTTTGAACCATCTGTAGCTTCTGGGTGGCATTATAGGTCACTCAAGTGTAGATCCTCTTTGTTATGATTGTTGGAAAATATTTTTTCCCCCATGAACAATTTTTTTAATTTTTGCTGAAAAACTGAAAACCTAAGATCTGAAAACATTTTGTCTCAATGAAAACTGATATTTTTTTCCATAGAAATTCCCATTATGTCGAAAAGCCATTTTCCATATAAAAAAACTCTTCAAAGGAAGTATTTTGGCAAGCTGTACTACTTATTATTGAGATGTCATTTTAGATACATCTGTTAAATAAAGCATGCTGTTTCCAGTAACTTTAGGCTAGATTGTAATTTTGTTTCAGGTGCTGTCCCAGGAGTAGATTAAAGAAGAAATTGTGACTCTGAATCATGGCTCCCCAACCTCCACCCCAAGACTCCTCCCCTTACTCCTCCCCTTTTGTTTCTACAACAGCATACTCCACATTGTGTGCCCAGCCATCAAATAGGCCCTGGGAGTTGTACCCTCCCATTTCCTGCCCCTCTCCATCCCCTCCCAGTGAGGACTATGAGACAAATAGCTCTTGCTCTCCTTACTGTGATTGGAGAGCCACAGCAGGGCCAACCATGGGAATATAAAGGGCTCCCTACTCCCTCTTACTCCCCTGTGAAACCCAGTATGAGCTGTGACAATCTAGCTCTGTGAGAGGGATTAGTCAGCAGAGAAAGCAGTTTTCACTGTGATTCTTTGTACCATTGTCAATCATAATTAAATGCTATTGCGCATTAGTGTTCTTCTCACATAATTAGTGCTGTCTGATATATTGAATGTCCATAATGTACTCACGTTCACCAGAATGTCTTTCCTTGTTGGTCTGTCTGCAGTTGTGCTCCTAACCATGTTTTCTTCCATGTTCACCATGGGAATGGGGTTATTTCAATCCCTGGTGCATTTTTAGAAATCTATGTCTCTGACCTTTTTGCAGTTCTCTAGTTTGATTGGGCAGCTGCTTCTCTTATCTCATTTTACAACCTCAGCTGTAGGTGTGAGAAAGCAGAGGCTTGACGAACCAATCAAATACAGAATATGGAAAAGGTTAAAGCAGAGCAGCAGACTATTGTCTTTCCCAGACTCCATTGGGTATTAACATTCACAGGCCTCCTTCCTATGACAAAGATCATAATAAGAACAGATAAGGGCACAGCTTGAATCTAGTCTGGTGACAATGATAATAAGCAAAATGTGAAACTGTAGAAACTTTGGCCATTCTCATGACAGTCTTCAGATTGCTTATAATTGAGTGGCCCTTCCTGGATGCCATAAAACTGGTGCAGGTTTTACTGATTTGTTTCAGCACCACAGAGATTCTTACTAGCCTTATCTATATGCTATCCCTTTACATTACATACTAGTTTGTGGTGCTTTGTTTTCTCTTTATATATATATATATATATAACTATATATATATATAGTTTCTAGTAAGAAAGTTTTCTGCTCCTCACAAATGTATGCTTTAGCATATAATATGTTTTAGCATATTATGAAAAGCAATGCATGCAATTTCTTCTGTTATCAAAAAGACACATTTATGTACTGTCTGCTGTTACAATAGTGTATGTACCCTGGCTTACTTCGGTGACTGGTCATCCTCAGCAGGTCTTTCAAGTCAATGAGGCCAGATCTTTGCCCCTCATCAGATTGCTTTATGCTTTCTGAACTGTGAAAAGCAGTTGAAAAGTTGTCCTAAATTGGCAGCTAAGAATTTCTTAGGAATAGGGGAATCCTCTGGTGGTATGAAGCTGTATGCCACTCATTTGCTCTATCCCTATTATTGGGGTTAGAAGAGGCCTAATTGCAGATGGAGCCAAAGCCAAAGCATACCATTACAGCCAATCCCTGCTAATGAAATGACACCTAGGGAAGCTATAACAAAGCAGAATAAGTTATAATAGCCCTTCGGCTGCTCCAACTTGTTCCTGTCTCAAGATCAAGGTAGGTGATCTTAGTCCCCTCTCCACCATCTCAATGGCTTATTGAGCCCAGGCTTTGGTTCATCTCTCATGATTTGTTCTAGTTTGGGGGGAAGGCATCAGAACTGTTTCATCCATCCACATTTATCAGCAATTTTTTCCTCTAACCCAGTCATCCATGCAAGCATCATTGAGTTTGTCAGAGGTTAATTAGAAACGATAGCATATATATAGGCCAGGGTTTATAAATGATACAGGTGATTCTGAGGCCTATAATGGAATACAGAGCATTCCACTATAGAGAATGTGGAATTGAACAAAGGAACTTGAATGCTGTTGATATGGGAAAAAGTCAAAAACTCTTCCAGAGTGAAAACTATTAGTACCTTAAGGGTTTTACCTCCAGAGAGCTGCTTTTTTACAAATGGAAATAAATGTTTTGAAATTAGTCAGTGCTAAGAGGCTATATTTCCTTTCAGAGGCTATTCCTTAACTTCCCAAACTGCTTATCTACCTTTTGCACTGTATTTCCATATGGGCAGGGACAGCTCCAGACCCCAGCATGCCAAGCGCATGCTTGGGGCAGCATGCCGCAGGAGGCGCTCTGCCGGTCTCCGGGAGGGCGGCAGGCAGCTCTGGTGGACCTCCCGCAGGCAGCGAAGCCGCAGGACTAGTGGACCCTCTGCAGGCACGCCTGCGGGAGGTCCACCGGAGCCATGGGACTGGCGACTGGCAGAGTGCCCCCCGCGGCATGCTGCCGTGCTTGGGGCGGCGAAATGTCTAGAGCCGCCCCTGCATATGGGAGACCATGCTGTGTTGAAAATTGGGTTGCAATTGATTTTTATAAAGCCACAGGTGTCAAAAGAAAATACTCAATTGAGAGGCAATATAAAATTGAATACTGTGACTCTGAAATGTATATAAAACATTTAAAAACACACATTGTACACTGAAGAAACTCAAAATGAACCAATTTGTATATTCTTACAAATTCAGATGCCAAGATAATAGAATGTCTGCAGTGTTGTTGTAGCAGTGTTGGTTCCTTAGTCACATAGCAGGGAAGGCACCTTACATCCTCCCACACCACTGCATGGCAGCATAGGGGCTGGCTAGAAACCATTGTGGTTTCATGGTGCGGTGATCACTCTCCCAAGCATCGATTTTCAAACAGAGCTCAGTATGTCAATTTAACTGAAGTATTTCTCACTGGGAAGACAACTCAATTAGTAATGTTCTTCTTTTGTTTTTAAATTGTAATTGATCTATTATCGATGGTAACAATTATTTATATGTGCAGAGCCAGAAAGGTCTGATGCTTCCTGTAGGTTTTTAAAATGATTTTCTAGTTAAATCTTATGTCTGAAATAAGTGACACTCATGCAACCAATATACATTCTTAAGCATTTGATAAAGTCCTCGTGTATAATAAAAATCAAAGTGTAAAATAATCTTTAAATAAGTATTTTCACAGTTGTATACTCCTTTTGGCTTTTTTATTTTTGCTTGAGTTTCTTGTCCTTTATTTGTGTTGGGATATAATAATAATAATTAATAAATCAGATTTAGGATACAGTGGCTGGAAAATGAAAGGGGTGGGATAGATGACAATTTCAACTGTTTGTCAAAAAATAGAAACCAAAAAGGTTTTGGTTTTTTGATTAAAAGGTTTCAGATTTTTTGACAAAAGATCTAAATTTTCTGTGGAGGACAGATACTTTCCATGATTTTGCCCTCCTCTCCCTCTAAAAATAAATTCTTGAATCAGTCAGAAACGTCTGGGAAATTAGCCAGAAATGTATGGGGAATTGGGTAACATTTTAAGAAGTTCCCTCGGAGTTACCAAATTGAGAGATAAGAAACTTTATTCATTCAGAATATTTGTTAGCTACAAGGGGGAGATTCACAAACATTTCAAAGGCTTGGAGATTAGCACTTACTTACATATAATTATTGGCTTGCATTTCATTCTCTTATAAGTCAATCTCAGTACTCTAATGTTTAAAGTTATGCACATGGCTTAAGTATCTTACTGTATCTGATGCACAGCCAGAAGGAAGGAAGAAGAGTATTAACACTTGAGTATAGATTTCTAATTTACAATTAGAGTACGTTATAATGTATTAATATTGTACTTTTAAAAACTGGTTTCCTGTTGAGCAGTGGCAATTTGCATAAGTCGTCAGTTCTTAAACATGGCTTAAGTATCTTACTGTATCTGATGCACAGCCAGAAGGAAGGAAGAAGAGTATTAACACTTGAGTATAGATTTCTAATTTACAATTAGAGTACGTTATAATGTATTAATATTGTACTTTTAAAAACTGGTTTCCTGTTGAGCAGTGGCAATTTGCATAAGTCGTCAGTTCTTAAACATTAAACTAGAAATCTATCCTCAAGTGTTACTACTTTTCTGTGAATGTTAACACACACACACTTAAGTGTTTGCAGGATCAGGGCCTTAGTCTTCTCCTATGAATAGCCCTATATAGGCAATAGCCTTTGGGGACTAGAGGGTCAATCCTGTGAGGTCCTGAGTCCTAAAGGCCTAACCCTTCAAAACACTGAGCACTTTCAGAAAGGTGATGCTGGTCTTCAACTTCTTTTGAAGTCAATGGGAGTTGAGGACAGTAAGCACCAATCAGCTAGTGTTTAGCACCTTACTGGAGCCAGGTCTAATGCTGTAGAAGCCCTATAAGGAGCCGGGATGTGCAAGGGTTTGGAAATTTGGAGATTTAATAACCAGGGGAAGGCAAAGAGAAGGAGGCACAGACATGATGTCATTTGGCCAAAGTGTTTTGTTTTTGGTCTTTGAAACCATAAGACCCAGAAGCTTTGTACACTGAAATTAAGCAGTTATTGCCAAAATCAAATATTTTTTTCCTGAAATAAATTTTGCAGAAGTCACTGATGAAATATATGATATATGTGGAGAAAAGTACCAAAATGACAGTGTCTCAGTTGCAGAGTTAACTACACTTTTGCCCCTCCCATTCCTGGTCTTTCTTGAGAGCACCCACTTAAGCTTTCAGGCCCCAGACATCCCCTATCTTGGGTGGTGACCCATGTCCCTCTCCTCACAGAACAGGGTTGTAGGCTTGCAGTCCCTCTGCACCCCACTGTGAGTTCCCTATAAGGTCTGAGTAGTGGTTAACCTTTCCCCAGTGTACACCAGTTGCCAACCAGCCTTTACAAAGCAAAGTTCATTTATTCTTAGGGAAAGAGCATTAGAGAAAAAACATATAAAAACAACAAATGAACCTACAGACATAAGAAAAAGCTTACCAGAGGTCACCTCAAGTTCCAACACAGGGCTCTGCTAGGTGTCAGTCTTTCAAACCTCTCAGTTGGGTTTCCTTTCTTGGCCACCAGTTCATATTAAGTGTCAGATCAAGAACTAGAATAACCTTCAACCAGTCCGGCCATTTGTTTATACAAGTTTGGGCCATTGATCTCTGGTTTCCTATAACAGGTAACCATAAGCCAATGGCCCTCTCCTCAGGGCAAAGCTTCAAGAGACTGTGTTTTTACACAGGGTTCAAAAAAAGAACTAGATAAGTTCATGAAGGATCGGTCCATCAATGACTATTAGCCAGGATGGGCAGGGATGGTGTCCCTAGTCTCTGTTTGCCAGAAGCTGGGAATGGGCAAGCGGGGATGGATCACTTGATTATTATCTGTTCTGTTTATTCCTTCTGGGGCACCTGGCATTGGCCACTGTCAGAAGACAGGATACTGGGCTAGATGAAACTTTGGTCTGACCCAGTATGGCCGTTCTTATGTACAGAACTGGTGTTGGAGAATTTGCATTAATCACCCGCTAGTGATGCAGTATATTATGTAGCTCCTACTGAGGTACACAGTGATTTATTTTTTTTTAAATATTGATGAGGGATAGGATAACCAGATCAGAAAATCTGTACTAAAAACATTAGAAAATATATACTATAAGGATGAATCCTATATAGGCAGGAAGACTGACTGATAGGTCAGTGATAGTCTTGCCTCCATTTCTAGCATCTAGAGATCAATGAAAATAAAAATCTTGACTATTTGCTAGGATCAAAACTGAGTATGGATCTAACTAAACTTTTAATGAAGTCTATTAAAGCTAGTTGTTACCTTGGATCTATTCCCCACCTGCCTCCTCCATTTTAATGTATTATTATTTATTTCTATTACAATAGCATCTAAAGGTCTGAAGCTAGTTGTGACCCAACTGTACTAGATGCTTTGCAAACATTGCAAAGAAGTACATATTCATATTGTTTTTCAGGCTTGTGACATTCCCCAGTACAATGAGGGAATATAAGGATTTCAACATCAAGTTGCTAAAAACAGGTGTAATTACAAGACACCTAATAGCAGGTGTCATGCTGTCTGGAGTGGCTCACAACTGTGAGAGACTACTACAGGGCAGATACTCCAAAGTGGTGGTATGTTCTTGTAGCGGGGTGGTGACCCACTCCAGCCCTGACAGGGTTGGAACCAGCCCTAGGAGAGGGCTGGCAGGCTGAGAGAACAGCCCAGGCTGAGTGGTGAAACAGTCGCAGCTGTGGCCATGCCCCAAACGGACTCAGCTTGCCCTATAAAGGGACTGCTGAGTTGAAGCAGTCTCAGTCTCTGAATGTGCAAGTTCAAGCAGCAAAGAGATGGAAAATTTTCTTGAGTCTTTTGTTTATTTCCTTCATTCAGCCTCCAAGGCCATAGGACAAGCTTCCTTGCATCTGGCATTTCCAAGGTGTGATAGGGCCATTGACCAAGCCTTTGTATTGTCAAGTTCTTTGACGGCCCATCTGATTCTGATAGTTCTTCTGGATGGTCATGAGGAAACACTTCTCATCTGAGTTCACAAGAGCAAACATTTTCAAAGTTAAAAAGCAAAACTTACATATTTCTTAATAGCATGGAATACAGACATTACAAATAAGAGTAATGCATGCAGCAATTTACAGACTCCCTGTAATCTATATACGAAATACATTCTGCTAAAACTAATTCCTATTTTGAGCACCCTAATACATAAGTGAACTGGTCTGATCTCCAGATATGATTTTGTCAGTTCTTAGTGAATGCCTGCAGCCTAGGCAAGAACTGGCATCTGGGCTGCCAGCCTCACGGGAGGTTCTATCTTTTTCTTAACTACTACTCCATTATTAATTCTCTGATTTTTATTTTTATTTTTGCTTTGTATCTGCCACTAAAAAAAAAAGAATGAATAAATCATATAAATTCTGACAATCCCACCACATATTCTGAAACTGCCTTCAAAGGCATTATTGTTCTGTGTTCAGCCAACCCTGTTTTGTATAATTTTTTATCTCTCTGGTGTAAATTATGTGTGCTGTGAGGTCTGGTTCTGGGTATATGAATGATTTGTACTTATGGATATTGAGACAACGTCCTTCCAGATTTTCCCCCAGTATCTGTCAGATTTGTTGTCACAGATGTGATATCTAGCTCCCATTTATCAATATGCTGTACTGCTTACAGGTTGGATTTGTAGTTCTTAGCAGTATTGCATAATGTTTTGAATTGTTGCTGTGATAATAGTCTTTATAATTCTGTTAGAGTGGAATTCAGGAAGTCATTACAAGACCTGTGTACCATTTAAGTTCCACTTGAGCCTTCAAAATAGTTTTTTTGTGCTAGTCCTCTGCTACAGAACTGATTTTCAGCCCTAAACATGTTAGTTAATTCTTTGTAGCTGTTGAATTTAGAAATATTGAAAAAAATTTCTGTGCACTTTGTCTTTTAAAAAAAAGTGTTTCATTGTATTAAATTGTCTTTGTATCTAGAAGTCGAACAAATATGGTATGACCTTGTTGGGTTGACTTTATAATATTGATGTTGATGGAAATGTCTGGAAAATAATGGGTTAAAATGAAATCTGCTGAGAGTGCTGGGAGTTGGCCCCAACAGAACTGAATCTTTCCAGGACTGGCTGGAGGCATTTGTTTTCCCAACTCATGGACAGTGGAAGATATATAAGAGAATTGCCTCTCACTTAGGATGGAATTCACCTAGAGTAAGGGTTGGAATAAAATTTTGAACATCACTTAAGGGCCACTTATGGCATTAATGACTCATAGAGCTTATGCGCTGAAGTGAATTTCAGCTCTAAGGGAATCGAAACCTTGTTGTTTTGGCAGTATCTCTCTCTCTGCCTTTCAATTAGTGATGGATCCAAGATGTAAAATATTAATATGGATCTTTGAGCTCCATGCCTCTACTTCAATGTTCATGGTGTTTGGATCCAATAATTTTGAGGCCATATGTAAAATTATGATATGGATCTGGTTGTGAATTCTCGCTCCCAAACTTCTCCTTTGCAATACTTTGCAATTTTATAACAACTTTCAACCAAAGATTTCAAAACTCAGAACACTAATTAGTTCTCAGCTACACCCCACGTGAGTTAGATCATAATAAATAAACCTTTGATAGAATGGGAAACTAAGGGACAGGTAGGTGACATGACTTGCCCCAGCTCAGTGGAGGATATGACAACAGAGCACAGGAGGGGAATCTGGTCTCCACTGATATTGTCACTAAGTTATGCTGAGTTTGTGGCAAAAATGTTTGAGAAATAAAAAACTATGGAGAGCCATTTCAGACCCAGCACTTTAAAAAACATAAAGCCAGTACTCAGTGCTGTACAAGACAGTATGTAAAGATAGTTCCTGCCCCAAAAAGTGGCCATAGTGTAAAAGATAAAACACGCTGCAAAACAAAGAAGGGAATAATTTTAATTACACTCAGACATGCCTGCCACCCCCTCTCCACACCCAAAATAGATAGATAGATAGATTAGATAGATGGGGGTGTGTGGCAGGCATGTCTGTGTGTAATTAATATAGATATATAATTATAATTTTTATATATATATATATATATAAATATAATGTGAAATGTGTGTGTGTGTGTGTATTTGTGGGTACTTGACATGAATTAGTATATAGCACTTTTTAGCTAAGACTATCAAAATGCTTTGCAAAGGTGGATGAACACATTTTTCAAAAGTATCTACATGATTGAAGAGCCTCTGTCCCATTGAAAATAATGGGACTTAGGCTCCTAAGTCATTTAGGTGCTTTTGATAAGCTGGCCTGGTATGTATTATTATCCTCATTTTACAGCTGAGGCAGAGAAGTTAAGGTTACAAGTTCTGGGTCTCTTGTTTTTTGGAGTATTTAATTTAAGATGGCTTAGGCTTGATTTTCAAAGGTGCTGGGCTCCTTCGCTCCCATTGACTTAATTGGGAGTCAATGGTGCCCTGTATCTCTGGAAATAAAGACCTAGGTGTCTCACAACAGGTGCCTCAACATTTTGAGGCACCTATAGTTTGAGGCACCTATAGTTTCGAAACTCTGGTCCTAAGTGATTTTTCTACCACCGCTAGCACTTGGCAGATTTAGGAATAAAATGAAGGTTATCCTGACTTTTAGATTCATTACTCTGACCACTACCTCTTCAGACTAGTCTAGCTACTCTTTTATTTTGAGGGAAAGAGATTTTTTCATATAAAGCACTTTATAAAGATGTTACATATTTTTGCTAAAAAAATGGGCCCAAACAACACACCCAAATACTTTGCATGGGAGAGACTCTAATCTATAGTTTCTGCTCAGTCAAATTATTATGCAGTGTTCCTATTTCACCTTCGTGTATGCATTTAAAACAATAAAAAACAGCACGAATCAGTCACTGATCATTTTGAAAATTCAGAAGCTCTTTGTTGGTGGAACAGATTTTTGCCATGATGCTTAAACATCAGTTCATGCCCCATATAATAACTTGGACTCTTGCAACTGGGAAATGCTCATGTCCCCAGATGGGTGTCCTTTTTCCATGAGAGAAAAGGATTCAGAATGCCAAAAACTTTCCATTGACAAGAACATTAAGGATTCAAAAGAATTGTCAACAAGAGGCACATGAGTTATTGGATTGATACAGTCTCTTTGTAAAATGTTGTTGAAGGGATTTCACTATCATTTGATTTATTTATTTATTTATTTTTAATAAACTTTGTATTAGTCACATGAATTCTTCTAAAGTCATTTGTTTTCTGTGTGGTGTAATCTGTTTACCAGCAAACAGGGGATTAAAACAGCTGTTCAGAGTGAACATTGAAGGAGGCCTGGGGACAGATGGTATGTCCACACTGTGATGTAAGACCAGGCTTAGTAGAACTCAAGTTAGCAGACACTGTTTGTTAACCTAGGACTCGAGCACACTCATTTGAACCCCAGGTTAGGCACTGTTGAACCCTGGGTCCCAAACTGGGGTTACAGCATCTACACTGAATTATGCAGGCCCAAGTCCAACTATTCATATCCCAGACTTCCTAGTGCCCTCATAAGGTGTGGCCACTCTAGTCCTTTGTTCGTGGTGTAGGAAAAATTGACTGCCCACCGGTCTTGATTGTCCAGAGGACAAAGAAAGTTAGCTTGTGGGATTGTGGAATGCTTTTGGCAGATTCCCAGAGCACAAGTCTAGTGAAGCTGCATTTACACTACAGAGCAATACACAGCAAACCCTGTGCCCTGGCTTGACCCTATGGGGGCCCTGAGACCCTGGGTCCGAGCCCTGGAATTTGTTAGTCTTTAAGGTGCCACAAGTACTCCTGGTTTTTTTGCGGATACAGACTAACACGGCTGCTACTCTGAAACCTGTCATGATTTATGGGTAGACAGAAAAAAGGCTAGGTTTGAGCCTGAGTTTGAACCCTGGGCTTACATTGCAGTGTACACATACCTTAAAAGACCAATCAACTCTCTTAGGCAGTGCTGAAAAGCCTATAAGGAAAATAGTTGGGAGAAAACATGAGAAGATTCTTTGGAGATGGGAGGATGCACTCCTGTCTAATGCAGGGCTGATGATGTAAAACTAGCCTAGGGCTGTTCTTTCTGTAAGCAATGGCCTCTATGACCCTGAAGCATGAAAACTTTGAGGGAGAAATCTTGCAGCCTGAAACATTGTTAAACCAGCTGATCCACTCTTCCGCTTGTCACTTCCCTCTGTACCACAATCCTGTTCATCCAACAACCTTTTATCTGAATTGCAGCTATGTCCATTCAATATGAGTCACTTTGGCAGCCACTGTCCGTTTTATCCAAATTTTTCCAACACTGGATGAAAAATGCAGGCATAAACTGGGGTAGCATGTTGCTACTTTGTTCCTATGACTTGCATGTTTGTTTATTTTGTATATCACCAATTGTGGGCCAATGTGCTTTGCGTAGGGATGACAAAGAGGATGCTAATTTGTATAAGCTTGTGTTCATGTTAAATGTAGAGTAGCAACTCAACTTAGATTTCTTTGGGGGGGGGTTGGAATGTTCAAATAACTTTTTATTTAATATTTTAGAAAATTTGAACTTCTCAGTTCTGAACAGGATCCAGAACCAGAAATACCTAAGGGCTTGTCTATACTTAAAATGTCACAGTGACACAGCTGCTGCTGCAGCTGTAGTGCTTCAGTGTAGACCAGGGGTGGGCAAACTACGGCTCAGGGCTGCATCCAACCCCCCAGACATTTTAATCCAGCCCTCAAGCTCCCGCCGGGGAGTGGGGTCTGGGGCTTGCTCCACTCCGCACAGCTCCTGGAAGCAGAAGGGGCATGTAGGGGTAGCCGGGGGCTCTGCACGCTGCCCCTGCCCCAAGTGCTGCCCATGCAGCTCCCATTGGCCGGGAATCATGGCCAATGGGAGCTGCAGAGGCAGCGCCTGTGGACAGGGCAGCTTGCAGAGCCACCTGGCCACACCTCTGCGTAGGATCCGGAGTGGGGACATGTCACTGCTTCTGGAAGCTGCTTGAGGCAAGCGCCACGCAGCGCCTGCACCTCTGACTCCCTCCCGCGCCCCAACCCCCTGCCCCAACCCTGATCCCACTCTCCAAACCCCTTGGTCCCAGCCTGGAGCACCCTCCTGCACCCCCAACCCCTCATACCCAATTCCACACCAGAACTTGCACCCCCATCTGGAGCCCTCACTCCCCCCAAATATCCCACCTTCTTGCTCCAGCCAGGAGCCCCTTCCTGCACCCAGAACTCCTCATTTCTGGCCCCACCCCCAGAGCCCACACCCCCAGCCAGAGCCCACACCCCAACCCCCAATTCTGTGAGCATTCACACTACATCATACTATTTCCATACCCAGATGTGGCCCTTGGACCAAAAAGTTTTCCCACCCCGATGTAGACACTACCTACACTGATGAGAGGGATTCTCCCATTGGCCTAGATAATGCACCCCTCCAAGAAGAATTCTTCCATCCACCTAGTGCAGTCTATACTGGGACTTGGGCTGGCTTACCTATGCCATTCAGGGGTGTGGATTATGACCACCATAATTAAAACACCCTAATTTTCTAATATAATTTTCTAATTTTCTAACTTGCCACAAGAAAAGCTATTGTTGCGTATTTACAGTCAAGACTGGAAGCAGTGACACCAAATCAAAATCAGTTATCTTGTCCAGCCCAATTTTGCACACAGAGCACTTTTGCACAATTTGCATAAGGTTCACAGTTATGGCTGAACCACAGCAGTTAAAGATGAAAAAGTTTCCATTAGATCAGTGGTCTCCAAATTTTTTTGATCGTGCACCCCTATCAGTAAAAAATTTTTGATCGTCAGCTCTACCATTTTTGCTGAAGCAAAAAAAAAAGGGGGCACTCTTGCCGCACACCCCCAAGGATCCTCTTGCACGCACCCCATTTTGGAGACCACTGCATTAGATCACTGAGTCAATTCTTCTGCCAGTGCATGGGAATCAGTCCCCCCTCTTGAAAGATCATCAAATCCATCCCATTGCAAGTGCAAATTATAGTCATCCAAGAGTGGTCCAGCATTTTTGACCTTACCTGAAAAGTAAAATATGCCATTAACTTTTTCTAATGTTTCCTCAAACCAAATCCAAACTCTAAATCTTTTGAGGTTGGCCCCAAAAGCAGTGTGTGTGACTGGTTTACTCACACAATAACTACTTGGCATTTCTTACAGTGGAAAGTTTTGGTGGCCCTGAAAGATTTTACAGAAAAGAGGGAGGGAAATGTACTATATTTATGTCTCTTTGTTATTTTGTTCTCTCCTTTCCATTGTTCTCAAAGTCAAAGGTTACTTTCACACTGTTTCCTGAGGGAGATCCCCGCCTTGAGGAGTGGTGACCTTTGTGTTGTATCTCTTTTTTTTTCTAAGCTGTGTTTTACATCTTGTTGTGTCATCAACCAGTATATCAAGAGTATTACTGCAGTTGACTTTCCTTATTTTCTCTTGACAGTGTCCTCAGGGTTGATAAATGGTCCTGCTTTCATGTAGAGGGGAATGTATTTATTTGGGGGCTATATATAAGTTTGTGAAATCATCACATTCTGCAGCAGTGACTGGAATAGCAAGCAAAGGCTTATGGAGAGAGTGTTGGGGTATTCTTTTTCTTGCCATTAACCCCTTGATGTCAGAGATTGGATTTTTTTTTTAAACGTCAAAATGATGCAAGTGAACATTTGCCAAAGTAGCACTGGGTACCATTGGTATGAAAATAATTAATTAATTCATACTTTTGTGTTTGGATTGGAATTTTTTAATGCATCTAAAGTGAAGCAGATGCCTCTGAAAACCAGCACCTAAGGGAACTATTGCTTATGGCTGGTGTGAGAGGAGGGAATTGAAAACAGAAAATAAATCAAACCCTCCTGTCTTGCTCTTACACTGTCCTTTTCTCATAAAACTTGATGTAACTGATTCTGGTATCTCAGTAACATTTAGTCAAAGAATTATGAGGTGTGCCTCAGGAAATGTAAGTGATTGGAAGATCCACATTACTTTTTTAAGTAAGTTTCATTTAACATTGGCTAATTCCAGCCCATGCAGAAAAATCATAATAGCATTGGCATATATGTATCTAGGGTGAAACTGGAGCAAATGGCCAAGAGTGGAATACTACGACGGAACTATGAGAGAATAGATTCTACCCACGTTACCCACATGGACAGTATTCAGGTCCACTACCACTTCATACCCCTATAAGTTGGGGTTGTGCCCATTCTGTCTGTTTAATCATGGATCCAATGGTGGTCATGCCCCTTCCTTCCCCTATCCCATTCCAAATTCTCCTGTACATGCTGGGCTACATATTAGGATCCTTTCACAGCTGCTACATCCATTTATCTCCAACAGCCAGAGTTTCAATGGGCCTCTAAAAATGTACCCACAAAATGTAGATTGTAAGCTCTTTGGAGCAGGAAGTATCCTTTATTATATATGTACACAATGTTGAGAGCTAACCTAGCCTCCCCTTTAAAAGAAATAACAAGTGCTACTAATAACCGCAAGCACATTTGTTTTATGGGTGCAAAACCTGAATTGGCATATCCAAAACAGATAGATTCACAAATCTGTTGACTGAGATTTTAGCGAGACATTGAAATATTGACCCCCATGGAGAGGTGATACAGAGCCCAGCTCTGTCACGTGGAATCCACTGAGAGCCTGATGAAAAACAACCCACTTTCCCTGCACTGAACCTATGCAATGGAATCAAGAAATCATGGGCCATCCTGGGTTCTGTAGCCCTGTTCACCTGATACCAATAATCACGTTTTAGATTATTATTGTAAGCTATCTGTTGGTGCTGATTGCTGAGTCAGTGCCAAATGCATGTTTACTAAGGGTATATCTACACTACCAGATTAGTTCGATTTAACTTAATTCGAATTTGTGGAATCGACCTTACAAAGTCGAATTTGTGTGTCCACACTAAGGACACTAATTCGACTTTGTGAGTCCACACTAACGGGGCAAGCGTCAACATTGGAAGCGGTGCACTGTGGGAAGCTATCCCACAGTTCCCGCAGTCCCCGCTGCCCATTTGAATTCTGGGATTTCCCCACAATGCATGCTGGGGGGAAAAATGTGTCGAGGATGGTCTTGGGTAACTGTCATCATTCAACGTGCTTTCGGACGTCTCAAGGGGAGATGGAGGAGCTTACTGACTCGCTCGGATCTCAGCGAAACCAATATCCCCATTGTTATTGCAGCTTGCTGTGTGCTCCACAATCTCTGTGAGAGCAAGGGGGAGACCTTTATGGCAGGATGGGAGGTTGAGGCAAATCGCCTGGCTGCTGATTACGCTCAGCCAGACAGCCGTGCAATTAGAAGAGCCCAGCAGGAAGCGCTGTGCATCTGGGAGGCTTTGAAAGCTAGGTTCCTCAGGGAGCAGGGTAATCTGTGACTGTTCAGTTTCTTTACAGAGAAGCTGAACCCGCCCCTGCTTCAGTTACTGTTGACTTTCTTCTGCGGTTACATACCCCGTTCACCATGTTTCCCCCCTTCCAACACACGTTTAAAAATAAAGTTAATGGAACATTGTTAATTAACTACGTTTTCTTTATTAATGAATTCGCGTTAAAGGGTTGAAACAGGGACGCAGACAGTGGTGGGTAGGGTGTGCAGTGATGTTAACACCACTTCTACACTCGAGGAATGATAGGCTCCTGCTCTTAGAGCGGTCTGCAGTGCCGGACTGGTTGTTTCAACGGAGCCTGCCATCCCTCCTTTTTGGGACTCTGTGTGCGGGGGCTATGTGACCTTGTGGCAGGGGAGGACGGTTACAGATTCCCCTGCTGCGTGGCTCTGTGGTCTGGGACGAGGACCGCTGTGTAAGTTCTGTAACCGCCCTCCCATGCCACAAAGTCACGTACCCCCCACCCACACAGAACATGGAAAACACCTCCCAGACCGACCAGGGTGCCTACTGACTGCACTGTGTGTGTGATCTGCTGTGGATCCTGCCCCGTGTCTGTACCCTGGTAAAGGTGACTGTCCTATGCAATTAACAACCCCCTTCCCCACCCTCCCTTCACAGACAGTCTTCTTTAGAAAAACTTGACGGAAATAGTAATTAACAGCAAACTACTTTTAATAATCAACTACACAGTTAGGGGATGAAACTGGGATTGGGGCTTCGGTGAGCCAGGAAGGGAAGGACTTCTCAATATTTAGGGAATGAGAGCCTTCTTGTATTTGTGCACTCTACAGGGGTGCAGTGACAGTTTTCACGGCCCCTGTCAACCCTCCTTCTTGTTACTTTGGGTGAGGGGGGGTTGGGACTTTGTGGCGGGGGAGGGCGGTTGCAGATACAGTGCGGGGGGGGCTCTGTCCTCCTGCCTGCGGTCCTGCAGAACATCCACAAGGTGCCAGAGCGTGTCAAATTTTCCCTGGGCATTTCCTGTGTGGCTGGTCAGAACATCCAAGCTCGGACTGCTGTCCAGAGCGTCAACAGAGTGGTGCACTGTGGGATAGCTCCCGGAGCTACTAAGGTCGATTTCCGTCCACACATAGCCTAATTCGACATAGCCATGTCGAATTTAGCACTACTCCCCTCGTCAGGGAGGAGTACAGAATTCGAACTAAAGAGCCCTCTAGGTCAAACTAATTAGCTTCCCGGTGTGGACGGCTGCACGGTTAAGTCGAATTAATGCTGCTAAATTCGACATAAACTCCTAGTGTAGACCAGGCCTAAGTGTTTGTTTCTGAATGTAACTGAATTAGGAAATTTGTTTTTATTTGTGGTGTCATTTTATTATATACAGTAATTGGGTTTTATACAGTATGTCACCCAGGGGGTTATTTGTACTTAAAAGGAGAGATGTGGAGCTCAATTTCTCTTAAGGAATGTATTAATGAAATTAAACAGCTGTAAATGACTTGATGTAATTTGCCACTGCATATAAATTTCCATATCAGGGTTGCTGGAAAACAGATCCAACTAACATATACAGTCACAAAATAATCAGATACCACCTTTTTAGAATGGCCTTATAGATAGTATAAGTAATTAAGTCAGAGCTTTGAATTACTTTTGATGTATTTTGGAAACGGTGCTATTTAATGCATAATGTAGCAGTTCACTCCTTATAAAGTTCAATTCAGCTCTTGCTGCTGTAGTCAGTGTCACTTTAGAGCCCACACTAGTGGTTCAGGTAATTCATATCAAATAACCTATTATGGTGTATTCCTTCAGCAGCCATCTATATCATGTGATAAGCTGATCCTCAGTTTTGCTACCGTAACACAGTGTCAGTGGCAGTAAATTTGCTGGGATGAATTCCCTGCGGTCACAGATTTGTTCTGCCAAACAAATGGCCCTGCTTGCAGCCAGCAGATGCTATCCTCTGTGCAATATAATGATCAGTCGAATCTCACCCTCCTCTCTGATTGCAGATGTGAATGTTTTAAATATAACATTGAGACAACATGGCTGTATAATCCAAGCATTTCAACACTCACTGCTTTGTAACTGTTAGTCCTGTGCTTCCATTCTTCCCCTCCATAGCTCCTTCCGCTTTCCACACCGCACTCATACAAGCACCATGCTACCTGCTGCTGCGTGCTTTATTTAATGTATTTTATTTATTTATTTGGCTGGTGGTTTGCTGCCATTGAATAATTCACAGTGCTGTAGTTTTGCAAAAGTGTTGGCTCGGCTAGAGTTTTTAGCAAGTGCCTATGGCTTCTTTTTGCTTCACGTGGATTCTCTCCTGACCCAGCTGTCAGAAGTTTAAATATTACATGGGACACATCCCAAATGGTAAATGTGTGTTACTGTAGAACAACATGCTTAGTTGTTAGCAGTAAACAACCAGCCCTGTCTGCTTCTGCAGGTTCCTTAGCAATCTTTTTTATTTCCTTCTCTGTCTGTTCTGGATGTACCCCATCAGACTGGTTTTCAAAATGTTAATAGCATTTTGCATAGGGTATAAGAGACTCCTAAATTGGCTGGGATTCTGTGTCTCTTTAATGACCATGTCAGCTCTTGTTTTATAAAAGAAATGAAGACATCATTCATTGACACAATGATAAATTGATGGGGGAAATTTAAACCATTACAATGTAAATTCCTCAGTCACCAGTTCCCAAAGGGAATGTGTGTGCTAAACTCATTTTGGACTTGTTCCTCATTCATTGTATAGTGTGGTTATTCATGGATAATACTCCATGATCAGAGTGATCATTGCCAGGGTGATGCCATGGAAACCTCATTTCACCCTTCTGGTTAAATTTAACCCTTTTATTTATAAAACGCAGTGGGTCAAATTCATAGCTGATCTGTATAAGGTGTGTAAATTACTGGTCAGTGAAGCTAAATTGACATAATTTACAAACTAAGGAAGAAGTTATAAATTACACTAATTTTAGTATCTGATCCAAAGGCCACTGAAGTGAATGGAAAGATTCCAATGTTTGGATCAGACCCTTATACTTCCTTAAACCAAAGGTTAGGTTTAGTTTGTGGGTACTTTTTTTATAGGCCCAATGGTGACAGATCCTGATTCTCAGCGTAGGGATCAAACTTGGTACCTGTGGAGCTTAGTGCATAAGCCCCTCCTGCCTGAGCTAAAGGATGTCCAAGGCTATAGCAGGCTCATCAATCGCTGGGTGGTTTAGCCACCACTAGAGGGGGACACAGTACCACACAGAGCAGGCTTTGCTGGGGTTACATTGGGGTTTTAGGAATTACTGATAGTTACTATGTGAATTTGGCTGCTTAGCATATAGTGGAGTGTTGGGGAGAGGTTGAAACTTGGGAAGCAAGTATTGAAGACAAGTTAAGAAGACGAAGAAAGGTGTAGGGTGGAAGGTCTGGTCTGAAAGTGCCTCCCGCTTACTTAGCATTCAGCAGAACTTTCCAAAGTCCCTCCCACATCACCAGCATTATGGAAACCTGTAGCACTGAGAATACAAAGTGCTAACAGTGCCAGCCCTATGGCTGGAAATGGATGCCTGATTTACACCGAAAAGGGTAATATGTCTGATGGTGTGTATATAATCTTTTAAACACTGAGCTTGATCTGCACAGGTGCTAAACAAACCTGTGCTTTCTTGACAATGTGGGTTTGAAAAAGGCCTGGAAGATGAACTACAAAAGGCCTGGCACATGTACTAGATTTTCAAGTCCACACAACACCTAAAAACTAATATTCTCACTTACAGGCATGTTATAGGTCTATTAATGGTGCTATAGTTTCTACAAAGAAATGCAAAAAATACCTGCATAGAAATATGTGCCTGAGGTAAACAGACTCTAAAGTCTGTTGAAGTAAATGGAGGTGCATCAGTTTACACCAGCTGAAAATCTGGTTCATAAATAATACTTAATTTATTAAAGAGGAGGATTATCATTTTGGAGTAGATAATCATTTCAGTTGCAGCGGTTTCATATAGCTTAACCCACACACACACACACACACAATCCAACAGAACTGAAGTGTAGCAAAATGTTATTTGAGGTGCTTAGCACTAGAGATGGAGCCACCCAAAAACATTGATCCAAACACTGTGGAACTTTGAAGGCTCTTTTGATCTCTGATCCTAGATCTTTAATTTTGCACCTTGACCCCATGATCGGTTAGTATATCCAAAAGCATGTCTGCCCACTCTTGTTGCAGAGCTTCTGCTAGGTTATCCATCTTAAAGGTATTATGTCCAACAAACATCATCTGGCATTATACTCAACTCAACTCCCCTCCCCCCCATAAAGACATCCATACTTTCAGTTCTTATTGACTTATATGTAGAAGTGGGGCTGCAAATCTCACAGGAGCAGTGTTTCTCACATCATTTCTGATTCTCCTTGCTCCTAATTGTGTCTAATATATGAGAACAACCTTGCTCATGGTGGGCCCGCATTTCTATTTCCTCTCCTTAGCACCAGACATAACTCTGATATGAATTGTACAGCAAGAAGAGAAAAAGAAAGTGAAGTTATATATATATATATAATATATATATAATTTTTTTTCTCTGAATCTCAAAAATGTCTCCAGTTTGGATGTGCTTGGAGTTGGGAAGAAAATTTCAGTTCACTTTTTTTTTTATTTGCAAAAAGAACAGGAGTACTTGTGGCACCTTAGAGACTAACAAATTTATTTGAGCATAAGCTTTCATGGGCTACAGCCCACTTCATAGGATGCATAGAATGGAACATATAGTGAAGATATATATATACATACATACAGAGAACATGAAAAGGTGGGAAATGTATATGTATGTATATATATCTCCTCACTATATGTTCCATTCTATGTATCCGATGAAGTGGGCTGTAGCCCACGAAAGCTTATGCTCAAATAAATTTGTTAGTCTCTAAGGTGCCACAAGTACTCCTGTTCTTTTAGCGTATACAGACTAACACGGCTGCTACCCTGAAACCTTTTTTTTAATTTGAAATTATTATTATAGTAACTTTCCTGCAAAATTCTGAGGAGTTGATGGGTTGGGAAGAAGCACAATCTCTTTATTATATTAACATTTAAACCTCTCCTAAGTGACCACTCAAGAGATCACCAAACTCGTTTCTTAGTAGAGGAGGGTCTTCTAATAAAGGAGGAACATAACTGTAGTCAGTGCATTTGGGGATACTTTGGGACAGTCTTAATAAAACTATTTCTTAAAACTCAGCAGTATATAAAGTTTTGTCCCTTGAAGATGCAGGCAACCTCTTTTCCTCTAGCTCCATCCTGTGAGCAGGATATAGGGAATGCCTTAAGAAGGTACTTCCAAGAGGCTCACACATTTTTCACAAGTTTATAGCCTAATAGATCTTTCTGTCCTTTCTGCATTGTCAAATAAGGCTGACATAATGTAATGAAGATATCACTATGGGAAATGTGCCCTGGTTTACTCCTGACTGGAAAGCTAAACTTCACCTCCCGGATCGTGATTCCAAACAGCAAATGTTCATTGTTAGCAGCCAGTCTGGCCAATAAAACATACAGAACACAAGAGTTTGTAAAGGCTGATCACTTCTAAAGGACTAGAAAGGAACTGAATGGCATTAAGAGCCCTTCATTATATGTAAATCCATTAAGAGATCGCCTGTACCATAACAAATGATAAAAGGAACATAGCCAGAATCCATATAACAAAACATCTCAAATGTCACAAGAAAAAGTTTTTTATTCACCTCCAGTAAATTATATTATGATTGGGTAGGATGACACATTAAAGCAAAGAGCAAGCTTCAGCTGAATTTGAAATTAGCCACACTCCGACTTGTAGCAATTAACAATGACTGACTGTGTTTCGATGCTGGGGAAAAAAATTATCCACCTCCAGCAAACTACAGGCAACATCTGCAACGCTGCATGCAGTAACCCCTATAAAGGGATACCTGAGACAGGAACAGCAGTGATGTTAGACAAATGTTACAATAACAACAGGCCAAATGATAGGACCAAGAGGTACAGGCTGTAAATTAAAACTTTAAAAGGGCATATGGCAACAAAGGGACATAGGGCAGAGTAGCTAGCTATTTTTGCTGGGGAATCAACACTAACAACTGTCAGATGGCATTTATTCTTCTTGCTTGTATCTATAGGACAGATGTATCCACTGTCAGTTCCACCTTGAGCTGTGAGAGCATTATTTTAGACATTGAGTAAATTGCAGCAAAACCATAGAAAAAGTGCTGGTGTGGCAAACTCAGTGGCGGGGGTCAAACTGGGATACTGAGCTCCCAGAAGGTGATGTCTGTATATCAGGGTTGAAGCACACTTGAGGCTGCTTCTCCTGCTGTGCATGTTCTGTCGACAAATGGAGGACTTCACTCTCCCTGGTTGTGGAATCCAGCATTTTTCAAAAGTATCAAATTCATTAATATGTTGTAATGCTTCTTTTGTACAAAAGTCTCTGGACAAAACACTGTCTGTCTGGCCTTCATCACCACAGTATCTGAGTGCCTCACAATTATTAATGGTTGTTATCTTCACAGCAGCCCTGAAAGGTAGGGAGCTGTTATCATCACTTTACTAAGGGACAGGATAGATATGATTTGCCTTAGGTCACAAAGGCAGTCTCTGGCAGAGCAGGCATTGCACCCAGCTCTCTGGAGTCTAAATTCTATGCCCTATCTACCAGACCATCCTTCCCTACATATCTAGGGGGGCGGGGAGCAGAATAGCAGGATGTGCTTTGGTGAATGGTGATTTATATTTTTCCACAATGGTCATTTATTTACATTTTTAAAATGTGCTAAGTGTTGGGGCTTGGGGGGGGGGGTATGACTGTTGAGAGGCTACCTCCCACATCACACACACCATGATTGTTCTGATGAATAGCGTCTTTGAACTGATAAACCCCAGACTCCACCCATAGGGGACAGCTTCATTTTTGAGTTGTCATCCAGACACTATTAGAAATGTTTCCCTGTTTGTGATTCAGCTGGGGAAGGAGGACTTGCCCTCACATAAGAGTCAGGAAACTGCTACACATGTTCATCATCTACACAACAAAATCCCCTGATGTAGGAACATTCCTGAACAAGGATTGGTGGCAGCATATATGCTATGAGGTTACGATCAGAGGGTCTGTTCTTCAGGATCTCTGCTTCTGCAGTCAGGCCAGACCACCAGCTGTGGCAGGCTCCACACTGCAGAGGCTCTATAGCTGAGAGTTTCCACAGTAGTTACTGAATTCATTAATAATCATGTATGTGTTTGCCACCTCTTTGGCCTTAGGAAAAAAAAAAGTACTGCATGCCAGGAGTATAGTGTATTTTTCCTTTTCCCACTCCTAAAAGAATGTTCTTCTTTCCCATGTATCCTAGAGATGTGAAAGCATTTTTTTTAACTTGACACAGAATTCACAATCATTATTTACACCTAGGGCTCTTCCAGACAGAAATTAAAATGAAGTAAAAGTCAAAATAAAGGCACTGATTTATGACAAAGCAATTTCACAAATTAAACTTGTAAAACATTAGCATCTTTTGTGAAACTAAAATCAAGGGAGCTCTTAGAAGGGAGGATGCTGAGTGCTAATTTGAGAAGCATTGCTGTATGAGCAGGATATAATTTTTGAGTTGTCATCCAGACACTATTAGAAATGTTTCCCTGTTTGTGATTCAGCTGAGGAAGGAGGACCTGCAGGGGCGGCTCCAGGCCCCAGCACGCCAAGCGCATGCTTGGGGCAGCAAGCCTCTGGGGGGGCGCTCTGCCGGTCGCCGTGAGGGCGGCAGGCAGGTTGCTTCTGGCAGTTTGCCTGCGGAGGCAGCCTGCCTGCCATGCTTGGAGCAGCAAAATCCCTAGAGCCGCCCCTGAGGACCTGCCCTCACACAAGAGTCAGGAAACTGCTACACATGTTCATCATCCACACAAAAAAATCCCCTGACATAGGAACATTCCTGAACAAGGATTGGTGGCAGCATATATGTTATGAGGTTATTGATCAGAGGGTCTGTTCTTCAGGATCTCTGCTTCTGCAGTCAGGCCAGACCACCAGATGTGGCAGGAAAGATAAGACAGCCTAGGATAATTCTTTCCCATGAAGCTCTCTTCAGGGTGGGTATCCTCTGACATCATAAAAGTGGCTGTGGCTGCACAGATATACTGTGGAGGTACAAAGGGATTGTGGAAGGTCTTAACATTTTGCAGATCACCAGGGAGCTAGCTGAGAGTTTGTGGGTTCATCCCACAACCTCTTCGCAGTCATCATCCTTTCCCCATAGAATGATCCAGAAAGAAGATCTCAATGGAGATCTTCACAGAACTTACATCCCTCTAAATTAATGAGTTTTGCAGTGGAAGGGAGGAATTAGCCCAGGCTCAGCCCTTAATAAGCTGCTTTTTTGATAAAGAACAACAAGAGCTCGCTCTCCCTAAGATGTGCTGGCTCTTCAGGGCAAACAGAAGTAAACCGCAGCAAAACTTACTTTAGGAACTGAACTCAGCTTATTTAACTCTGTAAGCACATGGAACAGAACTGCTTCATAACAAAACTGGGCTAATAATGTTTACATTTAATGTCATTATGTCAGCTATAAAAGTTGTGAATTCTCGTTGGAAATATTGCATTCACAGGATATTTCCTTGAATGTAAATAAAAATCAAATAAATGTTGCTAAAACAAATTTGCACACAGGTTGAGCTAAGCTACAAAATAAAAAAAACTGATACTGCACATTTCCTCATAATTGCCTATTATTTCTCAAAGAAGACATTAGCTTACAAAAGTCCATTACTTTGCAGAGTACAGAACATACACATTAGCTGATGTTCTCAGGCTTGGGGACTCTGTGACCTCTTTTACTTGAAGGAGTCTTGCAATTTTTTATTTTTTTTTTTAATTTTGAAACTTGGTGAATGAAGAATTGCTGACTGAAACTTAATGAATACTAATACTCAAATAGGCGCAATATCAAGTTCCTAACTGGGTTAATTTGTTTCCATTGTCACATGAAACACAGCAAAATAGGAACAAGGATTTCCATTTTCCACATTACCCGTTTGTTCACATTGGCATTTTCCTGATCGCTGACCAAACTGATGCTTAGGAGGATATATACACCATCTATACTCATGGTCTCAAAAAAGAAAGTCATAGAAGATGGATAAAGCTCGCTGAAATTAAACTTGACTTTAAAGGAGGTTTTGCTTAGAGCCATTCAAAATATGTTGGTTTGGGTTACAAATATTTTGGTTTTGAGCTTCATGGATTCTCATCCCCTGAGTTTTGCTTTGGGATTTGGGTTCAAAAAAACTCAAGGACTCAAACTGAAATGCATCCAGTGTGTTCCAAGTCATTTAACACTAAAAACAGGTGAAATCTAGAATTTCACATGCTTTTGGTACAAAACCATGACATTTTTTGTAGAATTGTTCAAAAGGAGGCCTTATTCAAAAGATTCTCACATCTTAACAAACCTCTCAACAAATCTGATATGTATTTGAGGCAAGGTTCATCGGGTTTGGATTCATTAATATTGATGGGTAAATTGAATTAATTATACATTAAACATTGATAAAGATTCTTGAGGAGGAAACTTGAGGATCTTGATAAGAGAGCCAACAGAAAGAGCTAGTTAGATAAATATATACCAAAATGAGGTCTTGCAGGGGGTACATGAACTCATCTAGATATTTGCCTCGTTTTGCAACAGGCTACATAAAAAGCACTAGCGAAGTCATCAGTACAAACTAAAATTTCGTAGACAATGATTTGTTTATATTGCTCTGTATACTGTACACTGAAATGTAAGTACAATATTTATATTCTAATTGATTTATTATATAATTATATGGTAAAAATGAGAAAGTAAGCATTTTTTCAGTAGTAGTTTCATACCCCTGCTTGAGAACCACTGCCTTAGGTGATAGGCCTGGCTTCCTGCATGTCACTTGGGTTGGCACCACACAGTCCAACCACTCTTACACTGGATCTTTAAGCTGCAGTCCCCTGGTTCCCAACTGTGCTAACCTGACAGGCCCAGATGAGTTTGGCATAGGTTGACCAAATGTCCCGATTTTATTGGCACAGTCCTGATATTTGGGGCTTTTTCTTATATACGCACCTATTACTTCCTGCCCAGATTTTTCACACTTGCTATCTGGTCACCCTAGTTTGGCACCTGTAGCCCTTTCACTCCTGGGACCAGAGAGTTGATTAAAGTGAGTCAAAAGCAGCTTCTTCAATACAAGGCATTGTTTGTTCCTCCCCCCAAAGGTATACAGCATGTAGAGCAAAGGGTAAAATCAATAAAAGTTTTATATGCATGAGTCTTATTTACAACTTACTCTTTCCTTGCCATCTTTTGTAAATTCCCCTAAATGCAGTGAATCGTGGTCTCTGGCTGGATAAACGGACTGTCTTCCTGCTCACAACAGGTTCTCCATGTCTCTCTTTAACTCTTTGCCAGCCTGTCCATTTTCACTGATAACCTTGGCAGTATTCCTGGCCATTCACTAGGTCCCAGGAGCCTCTATTGGTTTAGTGCTTTCTTTGATCTCTCTCCTTTCAGCCTTCGCAAAACAGTTGTGTGTCAGTCCGCTTGGGCTGAGGAGTTGCCTCTTCCTGGCTATACACTTGGCTATTCTGGTTGAGTGTCTGTTAGGCTGCTCCTTCTCTTGGCCATTGCTTTATCTTTCCTTCTTGGTTTTCTTTAACTATCTCTATGGATCTAACTCCTTGGCAAGTAACCTGTCACAAACACACACTTAGGCCTGGTCTACACTGGGGTGGGGGAGGGGGGAGAGATCGATCTAGGTTACGCAATTTCAGTTATGTGAATAACATAGCTGAAGTCAACCTACTTAGACCTATTCACTGTGGTGTCTTCACCATGGTGAGTCAACTGCAGCCGCTCCCCCGTCGACTCTGCCTGCGCCTCTTGCTGAGCTGGAGTACAGGAGTCATTTGGAGAGCGCTCAGGGATCAATTTATTGCCTCTAGACTAGACACGATAAATTGATCCCCGCTGGATCGATCGCTGCCCGCCAACATACCCAAAGAGGCAAGCTAGTGGGGAAGACTCTATTCATAAAAAATAATACAGATATTTCCCAGCCTGTCATGCCTCTCTATTCACAAGTTCCAGATGTTTTAAATCTCTAAAAAGGAGTCCTTTAATAAAAGATTTACCCTGAGTTTTGAGTGGATGTTCAGTTGAGTGTTGATATTTTATTGGAATTGTTTTGTCTATTCCTAATTGAAAAGTCAGCTCTATAACAAGAGATTTGCTTGTTACATGTTATGAAGCATTCATGTTCCACAGACTTAGAACTCTTGTTTTATTTAATAGGAACATCTCTAAAATAAACATGCTGCCAGTACTTTTTAATTTTCAAATTTCACATAACTCATCTCACAGCCAACATCCCCTCTCATCTGAAAATTGTTTATCACTAAGTAAACATCATATTTTTTCCTCTGCAAGGCAGTTTTACTGAGGGTGAAGATTTGCTGCCTCTAAATGAAAGTGATACATTGTTCATACAAAAACTGAAGAAGCCTGTCTTAGAACTTCATTTTAAATAAATAGAACTTACATCCCCTTAGTGAGATGAATAAGCTTTTTGCTTTATTGCCTTTTGACAAAGTTGTAGCTACAAACAGACATTTGCTGAGGTAGCAGAAAAAAATGCAGTTTTGTAGTTCCAAGGTGCATTGTATGGCAGTTGGTACAATGCACACAAAATCTAATATTCCTTTCTCAAATTAAACATATGCTATCATTTTAACAAAAATGTTCAAATAAGCACTGTCACACTTGAGCAAACTTTAAAAATTATAGTCATTTGCTAAACCCCTGTTGAATTGTCACATATCTCTGCTTTGCCTGTTCCCCATTGATCCTTATTACCAGTGTATTTGTGTGTAATCAGAAGCTCTCATTTAATATTCCTCCTCCTCTTGCCTGATTCAGCTGGTGATGTTGCAGATCCAGGCCTGGTCTATACTACACGTTTAAATCGATTTTAGAAGCGTTAAACCGATTTAACGCCGCACCCGTCCACACTAAGAGGCCCTTTATATCGATATAAAGGGCTCTTTAAACTGGTTTCTGTACTCCTCCCCAATGAGAGGAGTAGCGCTAATATCAGTATTACCATATCGGATTAGGGTTAGTGTGGCCGCAAATCGACGGTATTGGCCTCCGGGTCACCACTGTGACCACTCTGGACAGCAATCAGAACTCGGATGCAGTGGCCAGGTAGACAGGAAAAGCCCCGTGAACTTTTGAATATCATTTCCTGTTTGCCCAGCATGGAGCTCTGATCAGCACGGGTGGCGATGCAGTCCCAAATCCAAAAAAAGCTCCAGCATGGACCGTACGGATGTGATCGCTGTATGGGCAGACAAATCTGTTCTATCAGAGTTCCGTTACAGAAGACGAAATTCCAAAGCATTTTTAAAAAATCTCCAGACAGAGGCCACAGCAGGGACTCAGCACACTGCTGCGTGACAAGCGTAACGGAAAGCCAAAGAATCAAATGGACGCTCATGGAGGGCGGGAGGGAGGGAGGGAGGGAGGACTGAGGACTCCAGCTATCCCACAGTTCCTGCAGTCTCCAAAAAGCATTTGCATTCTTGGCTGAGCTCCCAATGCCTGTAGGGTCAAACACATTGTCCGGGGTGGTTCAGGGCATAGCTCGTCAATTTACCGCCCCCCCCACCCCCAGAAGGAAAAGGGGAAAAAATCGTCTCTTGACTTTTTAAAATGTCACCCTATGTCTACTGAATGCTGCTGGTAGACGCGATGCTGCGGCAGTGAACTGCAGCATCCTCGCCCCCCCTCTCTGGTGGCAGATGGTACAATATGACTGCTATCCATCGTCATCATCAGCCTGGTGGCAGATGGTACAGTACAGAAGGACTGGTATCCGTCCTCATCATCAGCCCATGAGTGCTCCTGGCTGGCCTCCCGGTCATTCCCAGTAGATGGTACAGAACGGCTGGTAACCGTCTTAATCATAGCAACAGGGGGCTGAGCTCCATCAGCCCCGCCCTTCATGTGTAAAGAAAAGATTCTGTACTGCCTGGACTATCATAGCAGCGGGATGCTGGGCTCCTCTCCCCCACACTGCTTAATGTCCTGTCTGGACTATCATAGCAGCTGGAGGCTGCCTTCCCCTCATTTTATCTCACTAACAAGTCACTGTTTCTTATTCCTGCATTCTTTATTACTTCATCACACAAATGGGGGGACACTGCAACGGTAGCCCAGGAAGGTTGGGGAAGGAAGGAAGCAACAGGTGGGGTTGTTGCAGGGGCACCCCCTGTGAATGGCATGCAGCTCATCATTTCTGCGGGATCTGACACGGAGTGGATGTGCTCTCTGGTTCTCTGATACACTGGTTCTCTAGTACACTTGCCCCATATTCTAGGCAGGACTGATTCTATTTTTAGATACCATAAAGGAGGGATTGACTCTGGGAGTCATTCCCATTTTTGTCTTTTGCGCCCCTGGCCGACCTCAGCCAGGGGCACCCATGACAGCAGCAGACAGTACAGTACAGAAGGACTGGTAACCGTCATCTCATTGCCAATTTACAATGGCAGCAGACGGTACAGAACGACTGATAACCATCTCTGCTATCAGGCAAAAGCAAATGAATGCTGCTGTGTAGCGCTGCTGTATCGCCTCTGTCAGCGGCATCCAGTACACATACGGTGACAGTGACAAAAGACAAAACAGGCTCCATGGTTGCCATGCTATGGCATCTGCTAGGGCAATCCAGGGAAAAAGAGTGCGAAATGATTGTCTGCCGTTGCTTTCCCAGAGGAAGGAATGTCTGACGACATTTACCCAGAACCACCCGCGACAATGATTTTTTCCCCATCAGGCACTGGGATCTCAACCCAGAATTCCAAGGGGCAGGGGAGACTGTGGGAACTATGGGATAGCTACGGAATAGCTACCCACAGTGCAACGCTCCAGAAATTGATGCTAGCCTCGGACCGTGGACGCACATCACCGAATTAACGTGCTTAGTGTGGCCGCATGCACTCGATCTTATACAATCTGTTTTACTAAACCGGTTTATGTAAAATCGGAATAATCCCGTAGTGTAGACATACCCCCAGTGTTTGAGATCTTACCGTTCATCACAAACAAAGGAGAAAGTATCACCTCACACATACAGTGATGTGTAATGTATCCTGAAAAAGGTAGGTGCACAGGCATAGTAATCAGGAAGGGATCTTTTGTTTGGTGGGGAGTGACCATATGACAATAAATGTAGAAAGTCTTCATGTTGGTTGGTTGGATTTTGATGGAATATTATGGACTCAGTTGTTTCTGGCTTCTTCACAAGTTTGTAGAGAAGGGAGGAGGAGACACAAAAGCCCTGATCTTCAAAGGTTTTTAGGTGTCTCTAACCCCCATTGATTTCAGTAGTAATTTGGTGCTTAAATACTGTACCTTGGAGGATATGGGCCAAAGAACTTTCCCACCACCAGAAACCTTGGACCTTAGTGAAGTTTGCCACTGACTTTCGAGAGGCCATTTCATCCACAGTATTTATACTCCCATGAGCACTAAGACTGTTCCAGACCGCCAGCACTAGCCTCTCCAAAGGGACTGGAAAGCATCGTTGACTTCCACACAGCAAAAGAGGCACATGCTCACTCAATGAATTGCTCTTCTCTTGTTCTGCATGGACCTTTTATGGTGGGGTTGAAGCAACCATGCATTAGACAGGGATAGAGAAATATCAGGAATCTATTTTGCATGAGGTCTGTGATCCCTCCACCCTCTGACTTCCAAACCACAGAACACATGCAGAACCTTCCTCCTCTTTACACCAAAATCTCACTCATGTTCAAGGTCAGCTTGCCAGTGCAGATTAACCTGATGTGTGGATAACAAGTTAGTGAGCCCATTATTCCTTCTTAACTGGGCCTGAGGATTTGGTCCAATATAATTTTATTGTCTATTGCTGGTTATTAAAACTAAAAAAAAATAAAAAATCTATTTTACTTTCAATCCTGTACTACCATTGTTGCCAACTCTGTCAATTTTATTGAGTCTCCTGATGTTGTTTTTCTTAGGCCTTAGCTCCTAGAGTCAGGTTATTACATGAGAATCTCAGCTGGCTTGTTTTCTTTTTTTTTTTTAACTGAGTTTCTAAGTTGCAGAAAAAAGTTTGAAACCATAACCCAGGTATACCTGAAAGTCTCAGAAAACAGTGGCAACCAAAATAAATGCAAAATTTATTTTGGTTAAAACTCAGGATTTTTAAGCCATTCTTTTAGATTCAGGATTTTTGAATGTTTAAGTTTGACAAAACTGTATTCCATTTCCTTTGACTATTTTAGTCCCTCTGGCAAATGAAAATAGACTTGTCAGTTTTAATGTTGTTTCTAGCTAGTTTTACTTCCGGGCTGTCATGCCATTAGCAAAATGCTGTTGTCTCTGTGTGCATAATATTAAAAGGAAATGTTAAATTAAACTTTAAATTGTGTTTAAATCTGTAAACATTTATATTAGGATTATATTTAAAGTAGGTTTTATAACCTCCCCCTGCCTTTTTTTTTTCAAATCTGCCTTATGGCCATGCATTATGGCATGATAGTATCTCTTTCCTTATGGAAACTGCCATACAATTTAATAGAAAATGATAATCATAGGCTTCTTGGACGATCCATAGAATATAATAAAGAATTATATCTCTGCTGTAAAATTATATAAAGTAGTTTAAAAAAAACTACAGAAAGCATAGTCTTTATAAAATTCTATAGGTTTTTGAGTAATTCCTGCAAAAACCTATAAAAATAGGTTTGATCCCCATTAAATACTGTATGGCAAATTCCTAAATCTTTAAAGAAAAAAGTGTGTAACTGCTGATGAAAGAAAGGGGCATGTGTTCCTGTCTTGAACAGAGCCACTTCAGCAATTTGAGCAATTCAGACCATTTTTCTTGGCTAACCTTCCACTAACTTTAGCAAAGGAATTACCTCAGTACTGCATATATAGCAGAGGACTTAGTAACAGGTAGGAAATATACAAATGATAATTCTTGTGTTTGTACATCTTCTTGAAAATTGGAGCCTGGTCTACACTAGAGAATTAAGTTGATGCAAGGCAGCTTATTTCAAGCTATCTATGTAAGTGCCTACACTAAAATTTCGCTCCCACTGACATAACTGTCCTGCTACACTGACTTAATAATTCCACCTCCACAAGAGATGAAGAGTCAAGGTCGATGTAGTTAGGTCAACACAGTTTCAGTGTAGACACTGTGTTGCTTACTTTTATTGTTACAATGTCCCACACTGACAAGACAATTGGTACAAGTGCTCCTGGTGAGGACACGCAGCACCGACACAAGGAGCAAAGTGTAGACACGCACACACCATGTAATTACTCTGATGGCTATATTCTGACATAAGCTAGTTCAACTAAATTTGGTAGTGTGGACATGCCCTGAGTTACCAAAATGGGAAGAAGTATTGAACAAGAAGAGAAACTTTCAGGGTTCTTTCACCAACTGCTACCATAGGAGATTTACATAGATACATTGCATTAACATGTAGCCCTTCCTCTGAGGCCTGGTCTACACTAAGGGAGGGTGTCGAACTAAGGTACGCGACTTCAGCTACACGAATAGCGTAGCTGAAGTCGAAGTACCTTAGTTCGGGCTACTCACCAGTCCAGACGCCGCGGGAACGAAGTCCGCAGCTCCAAGGTCGACTCCGCCACCACCGTTCGCGGTGGTGGAGTTCCGGAGTCGACCGGAGCGCGTGGGGAGTTCGAACTATCGCGTCTTGATTAGACGCGATAGTTTGAACTCCGAGAAGTTGAACTCTCCGCATCGACCCGCGCGGTAAGTATAGACCTACCCCGAGGTGTGGCTCAAACTCCTCCCTGGTTCTTGCTACTTGGAGTAGCTTCTCCCCTCTCCTGGCATAGGCTGAGTTCTAGGTTCTTTTTTATGATGCCTGGTGCCTCCGCCCACGGTGACTCCTCACTATGCCCGAGACATGAGGGATGCTATCACTTGCAAAAACGAATAATGTTACTACTGCTAGCATGGAATATAAAACCCAGTGCAGAAGGAACAATAAAGTACATCAACACAAACCCAAGCAAATAAATGAAACACATAGAAATAACAACATTACAAATGGGAACTTTTTTGAGAACAGGAAAATAGGATCTGGGGAAGGAAATGGTGAAGGTTAATATGTACTAAACATTAATAAATCAACAATTTCTGCATCTCCCAACACTCACAATTTATCCCAGACCCTGCTCCCTTCCTGGCACATTCCGAAGCGGGTGGTATGCTGGGGATGAGTGTTTAAATGCTGTGCCTGTTGGCCAGCTTAAACATAAAGCATCTCCTTACTATGTCTTCACCTTGGGTGGGGCAGGGTCCTCTCCTGGTTACCTGGTCTGGAGTCCTGTGGAGGTCTCAGATAGCTTTCAGTGCTGGTGCTGGGTTGGATTTCTCACACTCTGGATACTGGTCTCTGCAGGGCCAGAACTGCTTGACCCATGCACTACATCCCACAGCATTTCATAGGCTCCCTTTGTGAGGAGTTCGAGTTAATGAGAGGCTCCCTGAGCTGTTCTGCTTCTCTCTCAGCTCCCTCAAAACTGAAATGAAAACTGGTCTCTTGATCTCTGAGTCAGACTTCCATTGAAGGCCTGAGCAGCCCTGGCATATCATTGGCCCAGTAAAGTGCTGGTCTTCCAGATCACCCCACGCAGAAGCCTCCCTATTGGTCTCAGCAGGAATTTCTAGCCCATTCTGTCCCCACTCTGACTCCAAGCATACTGGGATAGGGCATTGGAGGGCTCTGATAAGCCATTATATGTCATAATTAAGGCTATGATTTGGTCACAGAGGTCGCAGAAGTCACGGAATCCATGACTTCTGCAGACATGCATGACTTCAGCTCTCAGCTGTGGGGGAGCTCCGCATCCATGGGGGCTGGGGAGCTCCGGGGCCCCATCACTCCAGGTGGCAGGGGTACCCCATTCATTCTTAATTATAGTATTACTTCCCTGCTTCCTTGCATTGTAGCATAGCTCAATCACAAAGAATCCATGATAGCAATGTAAGAATGTATATACACTATTTAGTGGAGCTTGATTGGGTTCTGCAGTCTGGGAGCTGCAGGGTACCCCTGCCACCTGGAGTGATGGGGCCCCGGAGCTCCCCAGCCCCCATGGATGCGGAGCTCCCCCACTGCTCCCTAGCCGGGAAGGTGGGGAAATCCCCCAGAGCTCCCCAGTCCCCGAGCGATCTCCCACACCACTGCAGGTGGGGGTCCCTCTCAGCTCCCAGTCACTGGGCAGGGACAGGAGCCACAGCTTCCAGCCAGAGTAGGGCAGAGTGCTGGACCCTCCTCCCTCCCCATTTTTCATGGACATTTTTAGTAAAAGTCAGGGACAGGTCACGGCTTCTGTGAATTTTTGTTTATTGCCCATGACCCATCCGTGACTTTCACTAAAATTGTCTTTGTCAAAATTGTAGCCTATAGGTTAGGACCCCACCTAGAGGTTCAGTCTGCAGTTCCAGGAGCTGGCAAACTCCAAGTGTGGGTTACAAACACTAATAGCTGTTATGCTTGTAAATCCATTCTTTCTCTTTCCCCTTTCTTCTCCCAGTATACCCCCTGGCATTAATCTGATAATATACCTCTTTATAACTGAAATGAAAAGAACCAACACACTAATTACCCAGCTTCTGACACATCATTATCTATTCTAACGAAGACAGTACTGTATTGAAATTCTCATGTCTCTCCAAACTAATGATTCTCATCAGAAACTAATATCACCAAAATATGGGCACTATCATCTTTTAGAGGTGGCACCACTCTGCCTGTTATAGCTCTCTGTTTCACCATTTTAGCTACAGATTCACCTTAAGTGATGAATTATAGATTGTGCCTTTTATTTTTTTAAGCATCAACATTAAACCCTTCTTTTTTCTGCAAGTATCAACTGATTATCAAATGCAGTCAGTTATTCAGCTGACAAATGTACTAAAATGTGTTTTTCACTTGTGCTTAAAACTGATAATGAAGCTCTTAGAAGAACTATCCCATTCATTCTTAATTATAGTATTACTTCCCTGCTTGCTTGCATTGTAGCATAGCTCAATCACAAAGAATCCATGGTAGCAATGTAAGAATGTATATACACTATTTAGTGGAGCTTGATTGGGTTCTGCAGTCTGGACTCCTATTATCTACTCCATGTAGTTATTTCAATCAGCATGTAAGGATGAGTTAAAGATTATTTCTATAGTGATGTCCCTCCCAACAGACAGATAAGGAAATTTTAAACTACACCATCAAAATATAGTTAATGTGTATTTTATTACTTTAGAAATACAGTTTTAGAAGGTTTTGGAAGGTTTTTTTTTGTTTGTTTAAATTTTGATTAACACTCAACAAACTTTAGAATTGGTGAAATTCACTCCCAAGAGTACCCATTTTTAAAGACTTAAGTGGGACTTTGGTGCTATATTCACAGAAGATAATTTAACTTAATGCTTGGCATTATGTGTTAGCTTTTTCGTTTCAATTTTATTTGCATCCTGTGATTTATAATACAAATGTTCTAAGGTCCTTTATGGAAAATTATGTTTCTCAGACAAAATGGATGTAAGAAATGTCTGGCCATCTTGTCAAGACAGTTCTATTGTTTGTCTTTCTGTTTATAATGTACTGGACTGGGGCTTAGGACACCTGGATTCTAATCTTGACCATCTCACAGGCCTTGGGCAAGTAATTTCACCTCTCTGTTCCACTTTTCCTCCACCTGTACAGTAAGGATAATAATACTTATCTGCTTTGTAAAGAGTTTTGAGCTCTAAAGATACAGGATGTTGTATAAGAGCTAGGTATTTATTGTTTATTTACTCCAGATGGGATAAATATCTTAGCAAGTCACGTAGACCAACTGCTTGCAATATGAAAACATCCCTACTCTATTGAATAAGTGCTTTATCCAGCCTGCTTCTAAATATTTGCAGGGACAGGGCTTCCACCTGACCTTGAAAAACTATTCCATGTTCTTTGACTCTTCTGTTTAAAGAAAATGTTTGATGGCAAGTGTAATTTCTCTTTTATGCAACTTCACACAATTTCGATTTTCCATTTCAATAGTTTTATTGTCACGGCAATATGTACAAGTGCTGCTGAAGTTGAAACCTCAAGTAGCTGTTTGTAGGGCCTGGTTTTGTAGTGGCAAAGGGGATCCGTTTTGTAATACTGCTCATTTCTAGCTGCTACACATTATGAGGCTGCTCCTGCAGTCTCTCTCTCTCTCTTCCCCACCCCCCTCCACCTCATTCCTTGTCACAAAGTTATACAGGGTTTTTCTTTTTCACTTTTTAGCAGTCCTCTATTATTCCTCAGAGCTTGATGAAGCATCCCTCTCATATTACTTTGTACTTTGCATAATGAAGTGGAAATTGTCAAGTGGAAATTTTCTGTCACAATGATTGCAAACTTGGGTTTCTATTGTAACTGGTACAAAATGATTTTTTTTTCGTCATACCACTATCTCCTTCAATGTTGATCCCATCTAGATGAGTGGTTCTCAAACTCCATGGGTGTCCCATTTAGTAATGCTGAGAATCTATCAGTCTTCATTCTACCTGTTCCTGTTGATGATTTATGGGGGTTGTTCAACCAACTAAATGTATTTAAAATCATGTTCCTTTGGTGTGAATTCAGCATGGTTCAAATGTTCTGATATCAAAATTGCAGGGGTGTCAAATACCCGGAGGGACAGATCCAAATGGCAAAATGACCTGCAGAGATCAGAGCAGTAGGGGCTGCAGGCAATAAAGGGAGTTTTACCACTAACAAATGTGGAGCCATGAACCCAGTGGAAAGAAATAAACATCCTTGTGATGGGGTGTCTGCCCCACAGTAGCCCATAAAGGGTTAATAGAACCCTAGGGAGGCTGTGCAACAGGCAGCCAATTGGGCAGGATCCTAGGGAGACTGTGCAGGAGACAGCCAATTGGAGAGGGATATGAGGAACAGCCAATCAGGGCTAGACAGGCCCATATAAGAAGAGCTGCAGGGCAGAGCAGACCAGTCACTCCCTGGAGCTTGAGGAATGAGGAGGACTGGCTGCCTTGCAGACAGAGGGCAGCTAGCACCTTGGACAGAACAGTGCTGGGCAGGATCGAGCAAGAGTGAGCTCCCGGCTGATTGCTGACATGCTGGGGCCCTGAGACAGGGGCAGAGGAGGTGTGGGGCTGCAGGGAAGTGGCCCAAGGAAGTAGACTGTGCAGTTAGAGAGATGCAGCACGTGGCCCTGGGCGGGGACCTGGAGTCCTCCACCCCTACTCCTCCACTTGCCACTGGGGAAGTGGCTGGACAGTGAATTACGGTTCCCCCAGAACGGGGGAGAACACAGTATGACACAGCTGGAGGGTTGTGTCCTGAAGAGGATGCTGTATGCTTTGGGACGACACACATCTTGGACCAGAAGTGACAGCAGCAAGATGTCACCAGACAAGGGCACACGGGCAGGCTAAGATAATACCCAGGAGAGCCAGAAGGAGTGCCACAGCAGTGAGTGGCACCCCATCACAATCCTCTATGTAAAATGTGAGGGGGATGCAATCAAGCAGCTGGGTACATCTCAATAAGGTCAATAGTTTCATTTCTACTTATCATAGAATCATAGAAGATTAGGGTTGAAAGAGGCCTCAGGAGGTCATCTAGTCCAGACCCCTGCTCAAAGCAGGACCAATCCCAACTAAATCATCCCAGCCAGGGCTTTGTCAGGCTGGGCCTTAAAAACCTTTAAGGATGGAGATTCCTCCACCTCCCTAGGTAATCCATTCCAGTGCTTCACCACCATCCTAGTGAAATAGCGTTTCCTAATATCCAACCTAGACCTCCCCCACTTCAACTTGAGAACATCGCTCCTTGTTCTGTCATCTGCCACCACTTAGAACAGCCAAGCTCCATAATCTTTGGAACCCCCTTCAGGTAGTTGAAGGCTGCTATCAAATCCCCCCTCACTCTTCTCTCCTGCAGACTAAATAAACCCAGTTCCCTCAACCTCTCCTCATAAGTCATGTGCCCCAGCCCTCTGACCATTTTTGTTGCCCTCCGCTGGACTCTCTCCAATTTGTCCATGTCCTTTCTGTAGTGGGGTGTGTGATGTTGCACTCTATAATGTTTTATGGAAATATGCTTATGAGTGTGAATATAATGTAACTGGAATATGCTTCATGCAAAAGGTCTCTTGTAAGATATCATTATAAAACTTATGATCTATTGAGTGTGTTCATCTTATTTGTTTGCATGCATTATTTCTATGTCTGAAGTTAGGAAAATAAGATATCAACTTGTATTACTGATGTAAACCCATTAAGTGGAAGCCATTAGGGGTGCTTCAGAATCAATGACCTGTAAATGGCTCTGTTTACTTGCAACCCTTCCTGAGTACATGTGGGCCAGCCCTGGAAGAATGGAGGCTGGGGTCTCACAGGACATGTGAACATGTCACCTGATACTGGAATCCATCTTAAACCTCCATTTAGCAGGAGGGGTGGGGGTCCAGAGAAACAAAAGATTGCCACCTTGTGCCAAAACTATAAAAGGGGGTTGAACATAACAAAAGAGGGCTGCCAGTCATGAAAACACCCTGCTTTCCACCTAAGATGTCTGCTGGAACTAACAAGGACTGTACCAGGGGAAAGGATTGGGTACAGACTAGAAAGGAGTCTAGTTTGTGAAAGAAGCTTATTGGAACATCTCTGAGGGTGAGAGACCACTTAAATCCTACTTTTTATACTTAATAAAATCACTTTTGTTTATTAATTAACCCAGAGTAAGTGATTAATACCTGGGGGAACAAATAGCTGTGAATATCTCTCTATCAGTGTTATAGAGAGCGGACAATTTATGAGTTTACCCTATATAAGCTTTATACAGAGTAAAACGGATTTGTTTGGGGTTTGAATTCCATTGGGAGCTGAGTGTCTGGGTGCTTGAGGTAGGAAACCTGCTGAGCAGTTTTAGTTAAAGTCTGCAGCTTTGGGGTCATGAACCAGACCTGGGTCTGTGTTGCAGCAGGCTAGCATGTTGGGCTCAACAAGGCAGGGTTCTGGAGTCCCAAGCTAGCAGGGAAATTGCGCTCAGAGGTAGTTTCAGCACTTCAGGTGACAATCACAAGGAAGTCTCTGTGACCGAACCCATCACAGGGATGCAATGCTCCAGATGTGGACTCACTAGTGCTGAATAGAGGGGAATAGTCACTTCCCTTGATATGCCATTAGCCTTCTTGGCAACAAAGGCACACTGCTGACTTATATCCAGCTTCTCATCCACTGTAATTCCCCAGGTCCTTTTCTGCAGAACTGCTGCAGTCGGTCCCCAGCCTGTAGCGGTACATGGGATTCTTCCATCCTATGTGCAGGACTCTGCACTAGTCCTTGTTGAACCTCATCAGATTTCTTTTGGCCCAATCCTCCAATTTGTCTAGGTCACTCTGGACCCTATACCTACCCTCCAGTATATCTACCTCTCCCCCACAGCTTAGTGTCATCCACGAACTTCCTAAGAGTGCAATCCATCACATCATCCAGATCATTAATAAAGATGTTGAACAAAACCATCCCCAGGACCAGCTCTTGGGCACTCTGCTTGATACCGGCTACCAACTAGACATCGAGCTGTTGATCGCTACTTGTTGAGCCCAACAATCTAGCCAGTTTTCTATCCACCTTATAATCCATTCATCCAATCCATACTTTTTAAACTTACTGGCAAGAATACTGTTGGAGATTATATCAAAAGCTTTGCTAAAGTCAAGATATATCCTATCCACTGCTTTCACCATATCCACAGAGCCAGTTATCTCATCATAGAAGGCAATTAGGTTGGTCAAGCATGACTTCCCGTTGGTGAATCCATGTTGACTGTTCCTGATCACCTTCCTGTCCTCCAAGTGCTTCAAAATGGTTTCCTTGAGGACCTGCTCCATGATTTTTCCAGGGACTGAGGTGAGGCTGACTGGTCTGTAGTTTCCCAGGTTCTCCTTCTTCGCTTTTTTAAAGATGGGCACCATATTTACCTTTTTTCCAATAATCCTGGACTCCCCCCATCACCACAAGTTTTCAAAGATAATGGCCAATGGCTCTGCAATCACATCAGCCAATTCCCTCAGCATCCTCGGATGTATTGCATCCAGCCCCATGGACTTGTGCATGTTGAGCTTTTCTAAATAGTCCTTAACCTGTTATTTCACCACTGAAGACTGCTCACCTCCTCCCCATACTGTGTTGCCCAGGACAGCAGTGTAGGAGCTGACCTTGTCTGTGAAGACCAAGGCAAAAAAAGCATTGAGTACTTCAGCTTTTTCCACATCATCTGTCACTAGGTTGCCTCCCCCATCCATTAAGGGTTCCACACTTTTCCTGACCTTTTTCTTGTTGCTAACATACCTGTAGAAACCCTTCTTGTTACCCTACACATCCCTTGCTAGCTGCAACTCTAGTTGTGCTTTAGCCTTCCTGATTACACCCCTGCATGCTCGAGCAATATTTTTATACTATCTAATAGTCCTTTTTCATTTGACCAAGCATTGTAGTTTCCACAGGTATATATGATGCAGAATTGGTAGGCTGGGAGGAGAGGTGTCCATGAAAGGACCTTTGCTAATCCACAGAAGGAAAAAATCTGCAGGCCTGTTGCTTCAGGATTGGACTTTACAACAATTAATCAGTGGAGTTGTACTTACTCACTCAAGTAGTCCCTTTGAAGTTGAAGGGTACTACTCATGTCAGTACATGTTCATGTTCCTCCATATTGATAGGGTTGCAGAAGCAGGCCCTTAGAGAACTGGAGATGGTTATCAGGTCTTGATTTTGTTTCATGTCAGGAGCACACTATATAGCAGCCAATGGTCTTTCAGGTAATCTACTATCATTCCAATACCTTTCAGTAAAGATAAAAAAATGAGTTAATGGGAATTCTGAAAAGACCTCCAGGCTAGACTCTTCCCTCAGATGCATGGGCACAGCTACCATCGACTTAAACTGATTATTTAAATATGATTTTAAGTGTATGAGATAGTGGGACAGTTTTATACCATTAGAATTGTTTTGCTCAAAGATGCTAGTATCTTTCTATTAAAACTATTATCTGGCTCAGTAACTCTCTATCTCTTTAGGACTCTCTTTAGTAATTCTGTTTAGAATATGCAGAAGTATACTGCTTAAAAACTGTGCGCCAAATTCTGATCCTTTACACAACTTAAGCAAATGGACTGTATGACAATGGAGAGTTATGAGAGGTATGCAGTCAGAATCCTTTCTCTAGGGTAAACAATGGCAACAGATCAATCTTAGGGGAAAATCTGGAACACATTTTTTTTTAAATGAGATGATTGAAAAATGGCAAGGACTTTTCCTGAAAAATTTTGGGAAAAAAAAGAAAAAAGATTTAGAATTCCCCCCCTCTCCTCACAAAATCAGTTTTTGTATTGGAAAACTGAACACTATAAAAAAAACAGCTTTCAAAAAATGTTTTGGGTAAATGTTGTGGGGTTGTGGTAAAAAATAAATTATGTTCAAAACCCAAACATTTAAACCAGTTTTATAGTTTCTGGGTTTTTACTAAAAAACTGAAAATTTATATATATATATATGTTAAAAAGTTATTTTTCAACAACAACAAAAAAAACAACAACAAAACAAAGAAAAAATCAACCAGCTTTAAAGGATTTTTTTATTTATGTGTGTGTGTAAGTAACTTATAAAATCTAGAAATTCTTTGAACATTATTACCAGAAACAAATGAGCAGAATACAAGAGAGACGCTTGAGGGATCCCAGAGCTGAATCTTGTAATGAACGATTCCTCAAAAAAACTTGAGGCTCTTGTGCATTTCAAATAACAACATATCATCAATCTGGGACACTGTCACTACTCAGACAGCAAAAAAGGATGATAGATGGGGTGCTGATGAGAATAAAGCCCTTATGTATTACTTTACTTACCTCTATCTCCTGTGACAAACTGTCAGTGTTTGGGACATATTTGCTGACCTTTGTCAATATGCTAGAAAGACTGCATTGCAAAAACTCTCCTGAAGACATCTGGATTCTATCAGAGTTTGAACTGAAGAACAGAAAATGATATGGATTGTGAATGAAAGGGTTTCCCCTCCCCCCCCCCCCCGCCTCTGATGTGGATATTGTGGATTCTGTAAATACCCCATTAGGGGGAAATTTTAATGTCATCCCTACCAGGAATGATTTTTATCCTCAGATCAAAAAGTGTTTTAGGAAAAACAAATGATTTGCCTTGGGAATGCACCAAATTGCATCTAGAAACATTTCCTAGGGGAAGGATAATCCCAGGGTCCACACTCCAGCACCTCCGGCAAAATATGGATTTTGAACCAGAAACTCAACAAGTTCAAACCCTGCCCACTGGATAATTATGCGTTCACTCCCTTCTTTATTTCCTCTTTCACCTTTTCAAGCAGTTTAATTATAGATTAGGCTTTATTATGATGTCGTTTTATAAATCTGCATAGAGGCCAGTGACATCAGTTGGCGATTTTCTTGCTAAAGGAGTACTGAATTGGGCCCATCATTTCTTGATCCCCAATTTTCCACACTGAGTAGATTTGTTTTCATTATTATCTTATGAAAATTCAATTAATTATCAATAACAAAATCAATATTCGTCTATTGCAAAATCTATTGGTAATGTTCAAACTCTTGTGAAATCTTGATCAAGAGCCACATGTTCCATTTAACTGACTAAACTGATATAACTAAAGAAATTGGTTAATGCATCAGATGTTTTAAATTCAGTTCAACATCATCCTACAGGCTTGTAATTTTTTTTTAAAAGAATTGCTGATCAACAAAGTGTCTTGAAACACTGATACCTGATTAATGATCTTCTTAATAAACTAATCTAAATGCATACTTCTGGCCATCTTCCAAAGAAAGGGAGGTTTTTAGGAAGCTAGCAGAAGAAAAACAAACAAAAAACCCTTACAGTTAATGAATAATGGATATATTTTTTGGCTTGCACCTCAGGTCTTTTGCTTCTAATTATGTGTTTTGATAGCTGTAAATACAGGGATTTGCAGATGAAACAAGCTCCCTATCACAACATATTTCACCATCTGACAGATTATTAAATCTTCTATGATATCAAAATCAGTAAATGCTGCCTGACCTTGAGGTCTGAAATAGGAATAATTGTCTAATGATTTTCCTAGAGATGATGAGCATTTTTCAGCAGTGTAGCCATATTATTCTATTGGGGATAAGTGGCTCCAAAGGGAGAGTGATAATTATGAGATAAACAAAGGTCAGTGATGTGGGTGCTCTTGATGACTAGTCCAATGTGTGTTTCTGCTGCTGGTAATAAAATGCTTCTAGCAATGCATGAGTAAGGATTAATCCTATAAATGTTATAACCATATGAAAAATATACAACTAGAAACATTCTTCAAATATTCCTAAATTAAATCTCCAACTATGTGCCAAGATTATTTAGTAAGTAGATTCTTCATCATTTTCACATCTCATATTTTCATAAGCTGTCATATTAGTTTGTCTGAAAGCCTCATCAACAGTGTATTAAAAATTCCATTAATAATAAAACTCCATGTTATGTAATAACACTTGTATTTTAAGATCAAGATTAATTTTTCAGAAACAGAGTTTCCCTTTTCCAGCAAATAATGTTAAAGTTGGGTGAAGTTTTTTTAACAAATAGTTCGTTTTTTGAAAAATGCAGTTTTGAGTTGACTGAAACTATTTGCGAATTTGAGTTGAATTAAAGAGCTTCAGCCCCCTCCAAAAAGTGGTAGAAAATGACAAAATGCTTTGATTTTTCATTTCAAAATGATGTTTGGTTTCAAAATTTAGCTAGATTCTATTTTAAAAAAGAAAAAGGATAAAAACCATCCAAAAACTATGTGAAATGAAAAAAATAAATAAATGAGATAAAATCATTTAAGATTGAACAAAACATTTTTGACCCAAATTTATTATTTTTTTGTTTGTTCTAGAGAGAAAAAATGAAAAAAATCCATTTCATGCTGACCCACAATGGTTTTTGTTTGTTTGTTTTTGTTTTTTGTGGTGGTGGTCTTGGGGAAATTATTCAGTTCAGTCACTGAATCAAAAACATTATTCACTCAGCTCTAAATAATGTGATGTCTAGAATTACTCTAGTGTTATTTCTTCTTTTAGCTTCATAGGATCCGAGTGTAAATGGCATCCAATTCATAACGTCATCATGGTCACTGTATGGGTGGCCCCTTTCCTATATACAGTATTTCTTATTTGGAGCAGTTTATTTAATATCACTTGAAGAACCAATCCTGAACTCAAATCTTTTTGAGCTTGCAAAAAGCCCTGTAGGATCAGAGCAGTGGTCCATCTAGTCAAGTCTAGGCTAGTCTAGTCTCTAATACTGGTCAGTACCAGAGGAAGAAACTTTGCATTAGGCAGTTATGGGATAAAATATTCCCAGAGATTTCTTCCTAACACCCAATATTTAGAAATTGGTTTATGTCAAAGCTTGAGGGTTTACTTTTTGGGCAAGTTGACACATAAATCCACCAAAACAACCAGCTTCCTGCCATCTTCCAACTCCTCATTTACTTTACCCACCATGATATCTGCCTTCTCCGTGTCTGTGGGTTTTATTGTGTTTCCCCTCAGTGGGAGCCAACTCTCAAGCTGTTGCCTATATAATGATTAGTGTTAGAGGAGAATCTGGAATCTGGGACAATGAGGACAGCAGCCATGATGAGAGTGACTGTCCCATCCCATATCAGTCACAGGGGCTGAAAAGGGTGAATGGTTTAGGAACTGTGCAGCAAGTGAGGGAAGGTGGCTGTCATGCAGATTTCCCAAAGTTTGTAGGAATAGAGCTTCACTCCTGTGCAGTTTAGGAGCTACAGATAGCAACCACTGCCTTCTACAAGCCTATGATCCCATGAAGCAGTACTTCAGGTAGACCCTTCTTTCTGTTATGCTAGTCCATTCCTACTCCCTACATACACAAACATAATTCAAGGAAAGGTTCTCTCCTTTGGAGCTTTTAAACCCTATAGGAGTTGTATTCCTTAGCTACACTGCAATTAAACAATGTGCTTTAGTTTTCTATTCTCACTTCATGCTCCATTTTTACAATCTTTTCAATTAATTGGAACAATTTCGGACTCCCTTTATATTGCCACCAAATTAGCATTTTGCTACTGAATTCTATACCACTGAGCCACAGAATACAATGGCCTGGCTTCATGATTTAAGTCTAGTACATTGCATTGCACATTGACTCTTTATTTAAAGAATGCAGCACAACTGAATGCTTCTTCACTGCTGTTCACATGAAAGCATCACAGAATGACTCTCAGTTTGTCACAGACTAAAAATCATTTTATCTTCTCCCTTGTAGCCAGCCCCTTCCAGCAGTGGAATCAGCATGCAGGGCCCCACCACAGCACATAATTATCTGAGCAGGGTGGAAAGCTCCAGCTGTGAGAGGTACTCTTCTACAGGTAACAGATGGCTGCTTGGAGTGTCCCACCTGCAGTGGCTTCAACAACTGCAGATTGTCACATAAAAGGCTTCCAGTGGGCTAAATGGCTTTGCACTCTGGTCTCCTGTCTTCCCTCATACTGTTTTCTGTTTTGATAAAGCTTTGATTCAGTACAATCAGCACACTAAGCCACAAACCATTTCATGACTGTAAAATAGGTGGTTAGAAAACAGCGTTTCTATATTTACTGTGAATCCTACAGCTATTCCCCCTTCCCCATTAAATAACATACCTACATTTGGTAAAAGTTTTTTTAGGCAAAACTGTGTGTTCTTAACTTCTGTTAGCTAACATGAGGTAACTAACAGGAGGTAAAATCCTAGTGGAGGTGGGACAGTTTGTAGCTTTCACATGTATTAGCAGGTGGAAACAAAGACTATGGGGGAACCAAGGGTTTACCTTAACCTGTAACTTGTGTGTTAATTATTCCATGTTAGCTAACATGAGTTAAGAATACAGCTTTTTTTTTCTGTGAAGACAAAGCCTATACTCATCTTCCTTTACCTGAATTTTAATTCCTGCTTCTCAAATTATCCTCTTTTCTTTGGTCAAGCAACAATGTTTCATGTGACATTGCTCTGCAAAATAAGAATATTTAAGATTCCTTAAGTATTATGATGTATACATAATGTTTGTCCAGATGAGAAAGTTGCTCTTTTTTTTAAACCAATTGAGTTTAACTGGTGCCAACTCCTTCGTGTATACACTTATTTTGGTTTATCTTAAACCAATTCCTAATCAACATAAACTAAACCAATATAAACCTGGTTCAAACCAAAAGAATTGTCCACATTGACTTCTACACCAATTAAACTCAATTGCTTTAAAATCATAACTTCATTTAAACCAATGTAACTTTCTCATGTAAACAAGGCCTAAATGACCTGTGTTCAAGCAGCTGGGAAAACTGGTCCATAAAAAAATGTCTGATGTTTTTAACAAATCACTTCGTACAGTTTTAGAATCCTGAAATTTTAATTTGGAAGGACACATTTTTTTTTGTTCCAATTGTCTGGTGAAATACATCCTATTTTAGTTCAAAAGTTTGCCCAAAATTAGGAAGGTGCCATGTTAGGCAACTGTCATTTGGGGAGAGAATAAAGGAAGAAAAAAGAACACAGAGACACATTTATTTATATATATAGGCGCCCAGAGGATGAGAAGTATCCAGGAGTATGTACATTCTGATTCTATACCCGGATATGTCCTGGTGAGCCATATAGGCTGCTATACTCCCAATATTCCCCATCCTGTGGTTTGCCCAAAGCAGAGAAATAAGGTCTGGTGGTAGAATGGCAGCAGCAGCAGTGAGAAGGGTGGCAGCAATCAGTTCTTTCTTCACTCCTCAAAATAATAGTCATCAATCTATAGGGTTCAGTTACAGTATCAGCTTTCCATTATAGCATACATGGACTATTTTTCTGTATTTTCCCTGTATTAGCCAATCATTTAAAAGACTAAATAATTAATACTCTCCCTCCCCTCCACCCCTCTTCAGTGGGGAGCATAATAAGGTGTACGTGTTGCTAAACTTGATGCTGACTTGAAGAAGCAAAACTGTGCCCCTTGGACTATGATGTTAGGATAATGGAATTCTGAATAATCAAAATTCAACACCATTCTCTTTCCTCGTTGGATTCAAAGACCTGTAAGTCAAGGGCAATTACCTCAAAAACAATGTTCTAGCTTTAATGAATGCAGAAAATCCTCATAGCTTTTCCTTCATTTGCTTCTTGTGGCTCTTAAAAAAAATAAATCATGTGTTCTTTAAAGCAGAGGTTCCCAACCCCCTTTTTTTTTTGTGGTGCCCCCTTTCCAAGATTGTGTCTCATGCATGCCCCCTCCTTTCTAAGAAGCAGAATTTTTGCATGGAGAAGAGGATTTTATTTGCTCACCTGTCATACGATATTAAGACAGAAAACAGCATAAAGAGAACAGTGTCGCTACTCTACTACCAAAAGAACACTTGATGACTCACTGTTGTCTCAGTGACGTGGATGAACCTGTTTGCTAGCGCACCATTTTCAGACTCATGGTTTGATTTAAAACAGGACTTGTCTACACTGGCATGTTTCTCCACAGTAAAGAAGCTTTCTACTTCTTGTTGTAACTCCCAAGGTGTAACTCCCAAGGTGTACACACACTGCCAAGCCACTTAGTGTGCAGAAACTGCACAGTTGCAGTGCCATCAGAAAACCATCCCAACGAGAGGCATACAGCTTTCTTTGACAGGGCTACAGTGCTGCAGTGCCAGTGTAGACACCTTGGTCGATTACAGCGCTGCAACTGGCCTCCAGGAAGTGTCCCACAATGCCTGTTTTTGCTTCACTGGTCATCGGTTTGAACTCTACTGCCCTGCTCTCAGGTTACCAATCATGAGTCCAACCCCTTAAATTCCTTGGGAATTTTGAAAGTACCCTTCCTGTTTATTCGATGGCATGTGCAGTGCTCTCAGCGCATCTTTCCAGGCGATCCCTCGCTTGGAGCAATGACAAGCTGCTGGACCTCATCAGCATTTGGGGATAGGAAGCTGTTCAGTCCCAGCTGCACTACAACCATAGGAATTATGATACCTACAGACAGATTTCACGATGCATGACAGAAAGGGGCCATGACCGGGGCACATTGCAGTGCAGGGTCAAAGTGAAGGAGTTGCAGAAAGCCTATCACAAGGCATGGGAGGCAAACTGCTGCTCCGGTGTAGTACCCACAAGCTGCCAGTTCTACAAAGAGCTGGATGCGATACACGGTGGCGAACCCACCTCCACTGCAAAGGCCACTGTAGATACTTTGACGGTTTGCGTGCCAGTCGCCAGTGGACTGAGCCAGGAGAAGGAAATCTTAGATGAGGATGTGGAGAGAGACGGGGACCCAGAGGCAGAGGACAACTTGGAGGTCAGATGTGCATGCAGCCAGGAGCTCTACTGTACCCTGGAGGAGGCTAGCCAGTCATAGCTGTTGGAGCTTGGTGAAGTGCAAACAGGAGAGGAGGCCCTTCGTAAGTGGCTTTGATTTTTGGAATTGCTGAAGCAAGTTGTTGTGGGGGCAGGAGGATTGCAGAAAGCAGGCTTGTGTCTATATGATGCACGTACCACCACATGCCTATTTGAGCAGTGGAACAGGGTGTTGATTGACTCCCTCACTTCATGGGAATATGCCTCAGAGATCTCCACGAAACTCTCATGGAGATACTGGGCAATCCACTGCCACAGGTCCTTTGGCATACACCTGGAGAACCATAGAGAAATACCCTTTCCAATTCTGAGGTACTCGGTGGCTAGGTTATCTGGTGCCAGAATTGGAATATGTGTGCATGTATCGCCCCACCACAGTTAGGGAAGCCCGTTTGTGAAAAGCCATCCACAATGTCACGCACATTGCCCAGAGTCATGGTCTTTTGGAGCAGGATGTGATTAATGGCCCAGCACACTTTCATCAACATGAGTCCAACTGTTGTATGTCCCACTCCGAAATGGTTAGCAACTGGTCGGAAGCAGTCTGGAGTAGCCAGCTTCTGCAGTGCAATTGCCACGTGCTTCTCCAGTGACAGGGCAGCTCTCATCTCGTGTCCTTCTGCCGCAGGGCTGGGGCAAGCTCATCACACACTCCCATGAACAGGGGCGGCTCCAGGCCCCAGCACGCCAAGCGCGTGCTTGGGGCGGCATGCCACGGGGGGTGCTCTGCCAGTTGCCGGGAGGGCGGCAGGCAGCCAGCCTTCGGCGGCATGCCTGAGGAGGGTCCGCTGGTCCCGTGGTTCCGGTGGACCTCCCGCAGGCGTGCCTACAGAGGGTCCGCTGGTCCCGCGGCTTCGGTGGAACTGCAGGACCAGCGGACCCTCCGCAGGCACGCCTGCAGGAGGTTCACCAGAGCCGCGGGACCGGCGACCAGCAGAGCTCCTTCCACGGCATGCTGCCATGCTTGGGGCGGTGAAATATCTAGAGCCGCCCCTTCCCATGAATGTGGATTTCCTCATCTGAAAGTTCTGCAGCCACTGCTCATCATCCCAGATGTGCATGATGATGTGATCCCACCCCTCAGTGCTTGTTTCCCAAGCCCCAAAACAGTGTTCCACTGTGGTCAGCACCTCCGTGAATGCCATAAGCAATCTCGTGTCGTAGCTACTACGTATGGCGAGATCAATGTTGAACTCCCCTTGCTTTCGTAGTTTAAGGAATAACTCCACTTCTACTCATGACGTGTTAGTGAGAGTGAGCAGCATATTGGTCAGCAGTGCGGGATCCATTCCTGCAGACTGAAGAGGCAGAGCACACAGTACACAAACAGTTGAAAGATGGTGCCAAATGCGGACGGAAGCACAGGGACTGCTGGGATGCAAAGCCATGCATCATGATGCATTGGGACAGGACCCAGGATGCCCCGCAACTCCCTCTGTCTTTCCACAACTCTTATCTACAGAAGAGGAAGAGATGCTCTGTGAGATAGCTGCCCAGAGTGCACTGCTCTGAATACCACTGCAAGTGCCACAAGTGTGAACACGCTATTGAGCAGGCAGCTGACAATGTGAACACACCATAGCAGTTTCCCCTCCAGTGCTCTCTGAGTGGCGATGTAACTGTCAGCAATGTAACTCTGCCAGTGTAGACATACCCACAGTTTCAACCACAAATCTACATTCAAGTGGCTTATCTACTTGTTTATGATGTAGTCAGTATTTCTTTGCTTACTTACACACAGAAACATTAACACAGAGTGAACAAGTATTTTGATAGCTTTCTGGGTCAGGGAAAACTTTTGGAACTGAGAACCAGAACTGATCAAGAGTCTTGGGTTTAAAAGTATCTCTTAAAACTGAGTCAATAGCAACATTGATCAAATTATCTTTTAGTCTCACAAAAATCTTAGCCTTTGCTACGAAGTCCTCTAAAAATGGATTTTGAACTCAGGTGAAATCCTGCAATTAATTTGCATCTATTTTGGGGAAATAGTCACTGAATACTGTGCAAAGCTGAGACAAATACTCCAGAATTACATCTTTAACTATAACCAATATTTCGTAGTCCATAAGGATAGAAAACAATGTCAAGAACATAGTTATATTGTCTTGTAGTACATAGTTACTCTAGAGCAAAGGTTTCATGCATAATTAAAATGTTACAGTTCTTACCTTGCAAAGAAAGTTTAAGTTCATTGAGTTTGTCAAATATGTCAGCAAAATAGCTAGTGAAGCCTGGAAATATGGGTCAAGGAAGTGATGGTGAAGTGATGATTCAGAGTCAATCAAAAACGTACAGCACTCCTCCCTGAGTTCACCATATGACACCCGTCAAACTTCTGTATGAAGCAGAAGTTGCAGGTGCAATGATTCCATCTCTTCACATAGCATGGAGAAGAGACATGAGTTCAGTGGTCAAGCTTTTATGAAGTTTGCAACTTCAACAGTAGCAGTCAGTACATCAGACAGCTATTTTAGCATCATTTTTGCATCTAGCGCCTCCCTGTCTATACAATGGCTCTCACCCAAACAGCAAGCCCCTGGCTGCTTTTGTCCCATATGCACAAATCTCAACACAACTATTCCACTCCGTTTTTATCATTGGGACAGAATAGCAAAATAATAAAAAAAATAATTTCTCCTGCATTGGTGAATCAGTATTCTTGTTGATCTGTAGTGAGAAAAAAAGGGCTTTACCTGACTGCTTCAACTAGCTGCTCATCGACACCTCCTGCCACATCAGCAATTTTGCAGCTAACCATTTTGTGAAATAGTGGGATGAGACTTAGCTGATCAGCAACTTTCCTTCCACATACTAACAATGCCATTTCAATCTCTGCTGGAAGTACAAAACCGTCACCAGTTGCATAAGTTTTTTCCACTTCTCGCTATTTGGTATGAGACAGCATAGGATGCTTCAAGTGCTTTAGCTGGAGTAGCACTGCATTCTTCAGTTGCCTTAATCTGTCCTTTCAGTTGAAAGAGTTTTCCTTCAAAAATATCTTGTGGTTTATCTCTAAGGGCAGGACATTTGGTCTCCAAGTGGTGTTTTAGGTTTTTTGATTTCATGCTATCTTGAGGAAAAAATAACACATTGTGGTTGAGGATTTTCATCCAGATCGGTAAGTGTGAATTCTAAGTCCATGTGTTTCCTATTTTTCTTTTCCTCAGCTCTACTTGTTTCTTCCTCTGGATCAACTTCCTCAACATTACACTTCACAAAATGCTCCTTTCATTCACAATTATTGAACATCAAAGTAATTAGTGTAGAAAGGACATCTGAGTGAAATGTCATGATGAAATCAGTCATATAGCTCATGTGGGAGCTAGAGGACACTGATGTCATGTGAGCACATTGGTCAATCAAGCTTTGGTACTATGAACAACTAGTCTCAGGATCTGAGGGACAAAACCCATGTGTAATAGCTTCAGTAGAATATTTCTGAAGAGGAATTTTTATGTTTTCAACAATATTTTGAAGAAACCAGTTCTTAACCAGTCAGGTCCTCATGCCTCTCACACCTCCCCCACAGACAACCTCATTATGTCTCACATAATGTCGCATAGTTTGAAAAAACAATATTCTAAAGGATCTCCCATTGCTATTTTCCACTTTGACATTTCAGATTCAATTTGATTTCCTATTGAAATGATATTCACTTTCAGTGATACATTTTTATCTGCCCTGAGACCTAGCATCCCTTTTGCAGGAACAGTGGAGTTGAGCCCACTTGCAATGGGTCATAAATTGGCCCTGCATAGCATCCTCCAAATCTTGTTTGGGTACCTTTGAAATATCACTTTGTGTAGAGGGATGGGGAACAGAGTAGAAGTGGCCTTTGTTAATAATTATTTTTTATATTTTCAAACTGAGTAATTTTTCATATTTTAACTACAGTAAATAATGGCAAGACATTAAGATTACAATGCATTAATATAATATAATCTCCTTTTCTGTATATATATATTTAATAACATGTTTATAACAATTAGAGATTGAAATTATAAGCAACATGAAATTACAGGGTAAATAAAACTCTCTTTTCCTCCTCAGTGATTAAACGTCTCTTTCAGATGAAATCCGATTAATCAGCTACCATAACTGGGATGATCACTTTAAAGATCTTTAGTGATGTTTGTCATGGCCTATAGAAAAAAAAACAGTGCTGTTAATTCCACTGTATGAGTTTCTTACTCTGGTGGTTCATTCAGTACATAAAAAAGAATGGAACCCTTGCAATAAAATATAATTCTCTATAACTGTAGCTCAGGACAAAAAGTAAAGCCTAGCACCTATGACAAATGCAAGCTGCTGGTATGGAATATTTGCAGTTTAATAAACCCAAATATATGTTCCCTCAATCATAATTCTTTCTTAGTTGTGCAGCAATGTTCTAGTAAGGGAATAAATTGGGCTGTGGTAAACACACTAGTGTATCTTTCTCTCTGATCTTAGTCATACACACTTCTCTCTGTTACACCTCTTATTAAGATCAGTTAATACTACTGGCAAATTTAGCAGCACTCAGGCAAAACCAAGGAAGTATCTGTTTTGATATGTTCCTTCTTTTTTCCTAGTTTAGCCAATGATCTGGGGGTATAGCATGTTTCCGTCCAAACAAATCTGCAATAAGATGTTTGAAGCCTCTAGAATCAAAACTCACATAGCTAAATCCTTATCACCTGTGTAAAACTCACATAAATAGGCTTTTACTTGGTATCTCAGCTGGTGAATGGGTAGTGGAATGGCATCCTACCTCCCTGCCAGCCCCCAGGCTGTAGAGGTGTTCAGATATCAATCACAGTAGTGGGCATTTTATGCATAGAAAAAAGGGAGCACCAGCCAAGACAATGACTCTGCTGATGTTAACACAGCGTGCATCAAGACAGAGGGAGCAGAGTTGGGCAATACCAAGGGTATGTCCAGTGGCTCCAAGACTATGTGGAACCACTGATTAATAAAATATTTTGGCGAGCGTTCCTTCTAGAGTCCTTACCAAAAAGAGAATGCTTGGAAATGCATTCCAGCTGTTACACTGAGCCCAGCGCATGCTGGGATAGGACTGCAGGAGTTTAGTGAATGTTGAGTGGACCCTCACATGGTGAAGATGTGGTAAATAAAGCTCAGACAATGTTTTGTTGAGAAAGAAGAGGGCTCTTGGCAAACAAGAGGGATGTCATTCCAAGCAGAGGAGGGAAAATGTGTGTGAAGGTAGCAAGAGCTGAAGAAAGCAGTAGGGAGAGGACTGAAGAAGAGTCTACAGCCTGAGAGGGGCAATGGTGAAAATAAGAGATGATGATGGGGACAAGATTCTGCAGGAGTTCGGAAGTGAAGATGAGGACTGTTGTAAGAAACAAGAAGCCAGTGAAGAGATGGATAGTGGATGTAGCAGCAAAGAGAGAAGTTTACAATAATCAGGATGGAAGCTAACCAAGATGTACAGAAGGGTTTTAGCAGTGTGAATAATAAGAAAAGAAAGGATGAGATGGGATGTGGTGGACAGAGACTAGGGGGAAAAATAAGAAGTTCAGTTTTAAGGGGGGCATTCAAAAGCAGAAGGCACATAGCAACTGGGAGATGTAATTCCCAGTGTGGGTAGATGCACTAGCCCTGCTTGGGGTTTTCCTGAACTGCTCTTTACCTTGTTCACCTTCCCAGGGCCCCTCTCTTTTTACAACAACCCTGAATTGGCAGGGTTGCACACAGCTGCAGCTCCTCTTCCCACGTGACCAGCCATCACATCTACTTAAGCTAGTGCCTTAAATAGCAATTTGGCCACCAGCAGCAGCTTGGGGTAGCCACCCAAACACAATCCCATCTGACATCTTGAGTAGATACTTGGATGACTAGCCCAAGCCACTACCCATGCTGCTGTGGCCACACTGTTGTATTTAGCAACCATAACTAGCTCATGATATCTACCCAAGCTGGGAATCACACTTCCCAATTGCTGTGTAGACATAATATAAAATGCATACCTGAAGATGTAAGACTGCACAGAGGAGGAGAGATTGGGGTTGAGAGAACATTTTACAGGGGGAGTTGTGAAAATACATGAATTGCTGTTGGCACACATAAACGTGTCCTCTGTGCAGAGATTTCCAATGCGGATATCTGTTGTGATACCATTGTGGAGATAGGCAACTAAACTGAAACCATGAAAGTCATTTCACACAGACCAACAAACCCCTCATCAGATATTCATAAATACTTTTGGACACTACTGGTTTAGGTGAGATCCAAATTGGTGGAGATTGGGCCCATATTCCTTTATTAATTATGTTGATGTTGTTTAAAACTGTGTACCCAGTATTTAGTGTACAAAATCCCATAACCTCCATTTGGAACCACTAAAAAAAAACGTCAAATGTCTTCCTCCCCCATCCCCAAAAAACAAACAAAAAACAAAAACAAAGGCAGCCTCAGCATCGGTCATAAAAAAAGACACTATGAAAAAGACAGAGGAAACAAGACTGCTCTTTGATTTACAAATGCTTTTCTGCAATGAATTTTTTTCATGAACAGAAGGCAATCTCTTCCAGAGAAACAAATAAGCAAAAAGCAAAATAGAATAAAGAGCTGGAATGTAATCTGAACACTTGGCTGGCTCAGAGCTTTCAGTTTGACATCTCAGTTATAAATAATCGAGGGCCCTTGTATTATCCCTGTTGTAGAGCACTGGTATTCATGAATACTTAAAAATCCACTGACAACTGGTAATGTTTCATCAACTAGAAAGTACAAAAGGGAAATTAGTGTTGTTGTTTTTTGTCACCCTTTATGGGGAGAGAGATCAAAGAAAAGATTTTCACACCAGCAAAGACCCTGTCAATCTTTTTCTATCCTTATACATAAAGATGCATTTCCACAGTGCAACAATCTGCAGGTTCACAAATACATCACACACATAGATGTTCAAAAAATAAGCAACTTTGGTATCCCATCCATCCTATGAGAAGTTTATATGGGGATTCACTACCAATTGATTGGTTTATTTATTTTACATAGAGAAATGGGCATTTGAATCAGTGTTCCAGGCTACTTTATAGGGGTTTATGATGGGTTTTCTTGTACGTAGGCACAAGAAGTTACTGAAGCTGTCACAGACCATAACTCCCTGAAAAATAACAAAGTGATTAGTGCTGGATTTTCTTGGGGTAGATACCATTAGTGGCACAAACTGGGCATTGAAGTGGGCATTGAAGCTCTTTTAGGGGAATCCTTTGCCACTGAACTGTCGGAATAAGGTTTATGAGTTTTCAGGATTTAAGATGTATGTCCCCAAATTCCCATAGATTGTTCTGAATAAGTGATCAACTTAAAATGGTACATTCTGTGCATTTTGGGTTGTACTGTAATCTATTTCTCTTCTGTCTGTACATCCATTCTCTTCCAGCCCTCTGCCAAAATGTACTCATGTCCAGGAATGCACACACAAAAAAGAACCAAACAGAAGCATGTGAATTCAGAGAATCACTTTTCCCAGCCTTTATTTCTGTCCTCCGTGTGTAGGATAAAACCCACTTCTTGCCTAAAACTGAAAAAGTGTAGGCAGCTCAGGGAGGTGACATCTGTTCCTATCCCCAGCCTCGAGCTGTGGCTCAGGGCTGCAACATCTCATCCCATCTTTCCTCATAGCTGCTACTCAAACTTCTTTGTGCAATGTGTTGAGGTTGCTTGATCTACATACACTTGGGTCTCATGATCTTTACAAAATGCTTCAACAGGGCCAGTCCAGGAGCAGAGAGGCTTCAGAGAGCTTCCTTTGTGGCCACTCAGGGTTGTGTGGGCCTTCCATGCTACTGCTGAATTTCAACCAAAGCCCTATAGTGGCACGATATATCAGCAAAGAGTTGCTGGTTATGACTGAGAACAGTTCACACACAACAACTACCCAGGCTCATCATGCACTAAACATTCATCTGACAAGTTTAAGCACAAGTCGCTGGGACAGACAGTTAACATGTCTCTGTCGCTCTCATTTTGAAGAAAGGATATTAAAATAGCAATTTAGATTTAGAATGGCTGAAAAATGACTACAGTGTATTGAGGAACCATTGCTAGGTATAGCAGAACTATCTGAAATATACAGTGAGATTGGAATTGCCTTTCCCATTGTATCTATATAGGGAGGGTCATCTGCCACTGCAATTCCATCACTTCTGGGATGGAATATGATAGCTCTTCTGTCCTACCAACATTATGCAAGCCTGGCTAGTTTTTCCTGTTTAGGATGTATAATGAAGAATAACTTCTCTAACTGAAAGTATAGGAGGCATTCTAGATTGACAAAAACTGGAGCCAAGATAGCAGAGTTAACATGCCAGCTCCTGAAGAAGAAAAAAAGTGACATGAAAACTTTAAATATAACATACAAATTAGGATCTCTCCATTTTGGTCATTACAAAACTATTTTGCCAAATTCCTGGCCTGATTCTGAATGATGAAACTAATGTTCATCAGAAATTTCTGAACTTCAGCCTATTTTATATTCAAATGTATTCTTGCCATCATATTTTATTTGTTAAGTAAAAAAAATGTACTAGGTTCATTGAAAGGCAAAGTAATGTACCTGTTCCAGGACAGAATGTATCTATTCTTAACTGAGCATTTGATGGAATTAAAGAATGTTCTTTTCTGAATGATTGCTCATAGCTGAAATTCAGAGGATTGCATTATCCCAACCTTTGTACTATTGTCATAAAATGTATACTAAAACTCTAATTTACAGACAATTATGGGTTTCTTTTTTTAAAAAAAAATCTCATCGGTATCTCTTGTGGTTTAAGGATATGATTTTTTTAAAAATAAACTGATGAAAAATATAAGATTCCCCCAAACGAAATATATATGGAAATGAATTGCAAGTTGCTGACAGAACCCAGAAAATTTTGGTGCAGGGTTATAAAACATTTTTAGATTCTCTGATGAATCAGGAATACTTTGCACAGGATTTTACAGTGTTTAAGGTTACAGCAGTTTAGACAGCAAACATCAGAGATTTTCTGTCCCTAGAAAAAAAGACACTTTCGTTGCTAATCAAATTTGAGAGGAGAGTTAGACTTGGGCCTAAGGACATGGGCTTAGGAGACGGATTCTATTCCTACCTCTGCCACAGACTTAAAGTATAACTTTGGGCAAATCACTCCAGAACTGATACAAAGCTAACTGAAGTCTATTGATTTCACAGAGCATTCCATGGATACAGTTCTTCAAACTAGTGTGCCGAGAGTTAGACATTTATGTCCGGTTTTGGCGGTCCCATCACAGTCAAATAAAACCTATTAATTTGCTCCAGTGGCATTCATGAGCCTTTTCATTTGTTTCCTGCAAACATTCATACAAGTGATTTTTTTTGAAAGCTTGTTTATAGAAAGTTTGTGCTCAATGTTTTTATGTGGCCACTTAGAAATCTCTTTAGAAACAGAAGGAGAGAAAGAAAAGTTTGTTACATCCAATCAGGGAGCAGAAAAAATACCATATGGCTTACATGGCCAATCACATACTAATCAGGTTCCATAAAGGTATCTTAAATTGGATACCCAAAAATATCTCTAGTCAGTTTTGAAGAGCTTGGCTTTGAATTCTAATCCCAGCTCTGCCACTGATCAGCTATGAGACCTTGGCTAAATCAGTTTAAAACAGGCATAATAAAACTTACACATCTTTATAAGGTACTTATATATCCTTGGAAGAAGAACAGTATACAAATGCTACATTTTGTTGTTGTTTTTATACTATAAATGTACTTATTTTCCCAGTTAGCCATTCATTATAGTATTCTTGTTTATGCTTTTCTGTTTAAATTGTATTTGGTTATGTTTGTTGTTGAAATATTTATTAAGGATTTTACTTTCCACCTGTTATATTTCTCTGCCATATTTTATGATCGTTTCTTGTTATTGATTTTATTTTTGTCTGGCATCTTCATGGATTTGCTTTTTTTAAACTTAAAATCCATCTGTCTTAAAAGAATGTTTATATCTTTCTAGAGCTGTCCCAGGTGCCTGTGGAAACAATGGAGATATAGCTAGCCCTTTTACCTGGTAAATTAAACAGCAATTAAATGGTTAGTATTGTCTGTAACAAGAAATGTCCTGGGTTATGCTGCATGCATTTAGAGCTTGAGCCAGAGCCACTGCAGTCAATGGGGGTCTTTACAATAGGACTCAATCCTGCAAGGTATTGTGCACCTCCCACATTGAATTCAATGGCAGTTACAGGCATTCAAGAACTCCATGGATTTGCAGGACTGAGCACTTAACCCTTTGAGTGAGGACACTGCGTTAGTGTGATCTCACTTGTTTGAACAGAATGCACTGACATATAACGTATGTCCATGGGGCAGTGGAGGAAGTAATAGGATAAAATTGGTTTGCTGGAAAGCTGATTTCAGAAATTCTTTCAGGCAGGTAATTACTCCTTGTACTAGCCTTATATTGAGAGCTATATCTGCCAAGTAAGTACTTGTAGAGCAATCATGCCTTCCTCTTCCTTATACCAGTGTACTGGAATTGTTTCATTGTTAACCAGTCGTGCAGCATTTATTAGTTAAAGACTCACATATACTACATGGGGAAAATTATAAAACATCAACTGAGGGAGAAACACAATAGTGTCTTGGTCCATGCCTGGGGTCTGAGGTGCTACAGCAATATAATACTTCTATGTGTCTTCTAGTCTGTGTTAACATAAGGACCTCTGCATGAAAATATTAATTTTGTTCCTTGAAGGACACATTTTATTAAAAAAAATGCATTTGACCTAAACTGTCAGTGTTGACCATCTAAGTTAAGGGGACCCAATTTTTAAAATGTTTGCCTTACATTGCACCTGCTAAATATGAGTGTAAACAAAATATGCATATGAGCATGCAGTGATACATTCACAGCATGTACACAGAGAAACCATCAAATGCTCTTGCTGGATGGTTGCCCCCACTTGGATTCACTTCCCTTCCGACTCTGCCCCAAGTCACCAAGCCCCAGTTGCTACCTTCTCGTTGGCT